>NC_058163.1:9455049-9524916 GCF_020080835.1 Cotesia glomerata | reverse complement strand
CAAAAACATTTATTATAGCAATTAACTAGTTCATGTTGAATCAACAAAAATTTTTTGTTATCCTAACTAATAATTTTGTTAAGCTAGCAAATTGATTTGTTCACTTAACAAAAATATTTTGTTGAATAATTAAAAAAATTCTGCGAGTATAACAAAACTATTTTGTTGTTATAACATATAAATAAGTTATTATCACCTATAGTTTGTTATCATAACATATGATTAGTTATCCCTATGTTGATATATTCATTTGTTACCACGACATGTCTTATGTTTTCACAACAACTTTTTTTTATGCGTGTACCTTTACGTGTAAAAGAAGGAACTTCAGAAATCAATTACTCATAAACGGTTTAGTGAATCGATCTGATTTGGCGGCGAGTTGATGTATTTATTTTTCTATAAAAAAATTTTCATAGTTTAGTAAAATATGAATTGTGGCACGCTACTACCTTCTATTTTAGTTGATAACAAAATTTTCTTTCTACCTAATTCTTCATTGTTCCTTCCTAATTTCACTGATCCTTTATTAATTTCGCTGTCATAAAATCCACTTTTCCCCTTTCACCCTCTTTCTCTTTCACGCCTATACATTATTAGGGTGTCCGTTATTTTCCAAGTTGATTTTTTTTTGCTGCCGCCCCCTGGATTTTTAGTTCTTGACCTAAAAAAAAATATCTTACATAAGTAAGCTCTTAATTACCAAATTAAACCGTGCCCGAATCGAGTTACATTTCCCGTTTAAATAACATGGGAATTTGGAATTAATTTTCTTCCTTCGAAAAAAATGCCACTACGACTATGATCGATACATAATCCGATGGGAAATTTAATGCTTTACAAAAAAGTTATCTTATAATTTTTCGATAAAATCAATCCTTTAAAAGTTATTTGTGGCTTAAGTTGTGTATATAGTTATTATCATAGTTTTTCAGTCTTGCTATGAAGTTTCATGTGCTATAGTCATTTATTTAATCTATAAATGTTCCAAAAATTTTATTAAAAAGATTAACAGTTACAGTAACATTAACAATGCGATGTATCGAATGCATTCTCAATAATATTGCCGCTTATATGTATTTTTTTTGTCTCTATTCACATTTATTTGTTAAGCAATTTTTAGTCGCATTATTAGAGTGCCGATGAAATCAAATTTTACAAACCAGGTGTAAAGACAAACACTAATATTATTATTATTATTATTATTATTATTGTTATTAAGCGACAGAGATAGCCACGCGGCACGCGTCTAATTCTGGTGATCACCCATGCTAGGCAGCGTTTACTGTGGTTAGTACTTGGATGGGTGACCGCCTAGTCAGCGCTGGCTAGTGCGTAAATTTCATAGATTTCCGTGCGGTAGGAAAGGACTAATGCTCCGCTATTCAATAAAGAAGAGTTTCTTATCGATTACCGTGAGCTTAGCCCTGCTCCGACTGTACTGGCATGAGTTTTCTCTGTGGAGTCCCCATGTAACTATTCCAAGAACCTAGGAAGAGATGTGGAATAGGGCGAATGCAGTACAGAAAACAGAAGTCGGTCCACAGCCGCAAAAAACTAAAAATGACGTGTCGGGTGGAACGTGCTGAGTTCCAATATGAGAGATAGAAAAAGCGTAAAGCTAGGAGAAAAAAGAGGAATATCAGCCTTGTAAGAAACGAGGAGGTGTACAAGTAAAGCAATAATAATTGAAAAAAAGTATTATTATTATTATTTTTGTTATTTTTATTATAAATTTGATAACATCGGACAATATTTCATTAGTTAAAATAATTTCTCAATAAACTTCAATAATATTTGTTCATTTTGATCGCAGGTATTTGTGACTAAAAACTTGAACACATTATCCACAGATTCGGTAGAATCTGGCGCCAAGTTCCGTTCAAAAATCCCGTTGTAAACGGAGCGCCAGACTACCGACTGTGTTTACTGTAAGCAGAACGGTATTTCGAGGTTGCAAAATTTTATTTAATTATATGGTTCTCCTTTTTCCAAAATGATATATTATAAAAGTAATTTATACTTTATTTTACTGATATTAATTAATTATAATCAATTATAACACTTAATTCACTTAAAATTATTAAATTTTATCAGCACAAACTATAGTAAGCCCAGAAATTTCGATCCTGACTTTTTTTCGATGGGGAATATCAGCGCCACAGACTAGATAAAATGAATATGTGTAGTAATCCTTCCTATAGACACGCAACTACAGTAAAAAAAAGTGATTCGTAGCTTGCATCTATGGCCGCCAGGGTGCACTGGAATTACATCTACATAAACTGTAGCTTCAAGGGGATAGTTTGCAGTAAAAAATGCAGTCAACACGAGATTTAAGTTGTTATCAATTGTAAATTTTCATTATAATTACAAAAATACTAAAATCCGAACAAAACAGTTTCACTGTAAAAAGTCGCGCCAAGTCCACGTTCATAAGACTATTAGGAAGAAAAATTTTTTTTTTCTTTTACAAAAGATACAAAATAAAAAATAAAAATCTAAGTAACCGATATGATTGGTTATGTTTGTCGGAAATTAAAAAAAATTTGATTGTAAATTTAAACATTAAAGATTTTTAGAACATTACTTGGTGTGCGTCATTGTGTATTTCAATTTTTTTAAAGTCCTAGTAATAGATTTTACGAATTTCATTAAAAGTAAAATATTTTGCAACCACGCACACTAAATACGTTCTAAAATTTTTTTTTTATTTTTAAATTTACAATAAAATTTTTTTTAATTTCCGAAAATCATAAACAATCATATCGGTTACTTAGATTTTTTTATTTTTTTATTTTGTATCTTTTTGTAAAGAAAAAAAAAATTTTTTCTTCCTAATAGTCTTATGAACGTGGACTTGGCGCGACTTTTTTACAGTGAAACTGTTTTTGTTCGGATCTTAAATAACACCGGCACACAAAAAATAAAAGTTATCTGTACTTTGGACCGGACCCACCTACAGACACACGTATTTCGACCCGCTAAATCCGAATTTAAAGTCCGTTTGTCCCGGTCACCCTCCACCTTTGAGGAAAATGCAAAAAAACCCAAAGAAAAGGCAAAAAATTGCGAAAAACTGCAGTCACGCGATGAAAAAATTTTTGTGGCCCCGGATCAAGTATGATTTTTATGTATTTCAATTTACTGAATCTGAATCTAAACGTTAATTAGCTTGTTGAGCCGTCAAAATTTGAAAAAGTTGCGAAAAACCCCAAAAAATTGCAATAAATCATAAAAAATCGAAATTATCGAAATGAAACAAATTTTTTGGTTCAGATTAAGTATGATTTTTATATATTTTGTTCCACTGAATTTGAATCTGAAATCTTGTCTCGAAGAGCTCAAAAGCATAGATAAGCTATCTCTTTGAGTTCAGAGAGTTCGAAATAATACATAAATCGCATTTTTGAGCTCGAAGAGCTCAAAAACGTCATAAGTGCAATTTTAAGCGCTTAGGTATGAAATTAGCGGGGTTGCAGGACTGGCCTTCAGGGTCGACCGTTTTCCTAATTTTTTTATCTTCAAATGACCTACGCAGTGGGTTTGTTTTACGTTTTCTGATATTTCTCTTATTAGCATCCAGAAAAAATCTGACATCATGTTGACATTTTGATTTACGCGATACCTACCCTTCATTTCACTTATGTCTTGATAAAATCGTTTTCCTTGTTCTTCGCTATAGTCTCCAAGATTTTTAGGAAAGTAGTCGACGTGAGAATCCATGAAGTGTAGTTTGAGGTTCATTAAGCAACCTAAATTTTTGTAATTTGTCACCAATTCTTCTACTAACGTCCTGTAGTTTTCGCTTTTTTTATTTCATAAAAAGTTTTTGGACACATTTTTAAAAGTTACCCGAGCTGCTCTCTCCTAATCTAAACTTATTATTAGGTGACTGAATGGTAGTTACGGAAAATGTCTCGGATAGCTTAACTGGTAGAGCCTTTGGCGCGTAACCAAACGATCCGGGTTCGAGTCCCGGTCTGGGCTGTCCGAATTATTTTGAAGAGCTAGGTTCACGTAAGTACTAAGTTCACGCATTTTTTCGTTGCTCTCGATTTGAACTATTTTTCTGCCTGTCGTGCCCTCGGGCCTTTTTGTTGCAGATAATTGTTGCAAGCGCCTTTTTGCATTCTTCTGAAGTTGCTAAAAATTGTCAAAATCGTCAATTCGGGAAGCACGAGGTATCTTTTTCAAATTCAAGATAATTTGCTTTGAGGTTATGGCATACACAGGACGTAAACTTAGCTTCGACATTTAGTTCCACGCCTATCTATTGTCACGGCTTTATCATCGATCACAGTATCATCTATATCTATTACCACGGCCTCGAATGATAAATCATAGTGCCTATATTATCTCATAGGTGTCATCACTATTAGTTGTTGTTGTGAAGTGCTGTTTACAAACTGACAGTTTTTTGTTTACATTAATATTGATGGCTCTGTTATGAATTGTGCTAGATGTAAAAGAGCTGTTTCAAAGTCTATAATCTGCAAGACTTGCAAACTCGCCTACCACCCTAGTTGCCATAAAGAAATTCTGAAAACTAAACCCCCAAATTATTGTTGCTGTAAATCGTTTACTACGCCACTATTTCCGATTGATATAGCTCCTACTACTAAAAAACAGCCTACCTGTCTAAATTTTCAGGGGCCACCTAGTGTCTCAAGTGCTAGTCGTCGAAAATCATCTTTATCATCTGTATCCAGCTTTAAGTCAGCAAATTCCTCGCCAATAACTCCACCAGTATTAGCTGTGGAGGACGATTCAGTTTTTACATCACCAGTTTTAAATTTTCCAAGTATGGGCTCTGCTTTACAAGATAAACCGGATTGGTCCAAATTAAATTTGGATGATAAAATAAATTTACTGCTTGATATGTCTTTTAAAAATAATAATGATATAAAAAATTTGTTTGAAATGTTCGAAAAGAGCAATGACAAAATTACCAAGCTGTCGGATAATCTAAATACCGTGAATGAAACACTGGCTGAAGTCTCTAAAAACCATACATCATTCGTTGAACAGGTAAAAAAGTTGACTGATAAAGTAAATTCGACGGCAAATAAATGTGATGAAAACTCAAATTCTATTCTATCCCTTAAATCTAAAATTGAGGCGGCTATAAACCTACCAATAAATCATCAAGCGGATAGTCTTCCATCATCTCAGTTACTAGTATCTGGTATTCCCGATGCAGTGGCATCTGAGCTATCACCATCGCAGGTTGTGAATCAAATTTTTGAAAAATTGGAGGTTTCAAATCTTGTAAATGATGTTCTTAGTATTCGAATCTTAAAAGGATCGAAAGATCAGTCAAAAAAATCATCAAACTGCTCGTTTATTTTAAATCTAAAGTCTTCACAAGTTCGTGATCATATCATTGATGTTAAACGTCGCTCCCAAAAATTATTGGTTAGAGATATTTTCAAAATAAATGGTAGTATCACCACTGGAGGTCAAGTCTTCATCAATGAATTCCTACATTCAAATACCTATAAACTATTAAAGCTTGTCAAAGCTAAAGCTAAGGAATTACATCACAAATATGCCTGGGTCTACAAAGGCACCATATATATTAAGAAAGATGATGACTCAATTAAAACTGCGATTTATTCAGAAGACGACTTAAACAAATTAGAATAGCAATTACCAAACCAGCCTTCTACTCTTCCGTCTACGATTAAAATTCTAAGTCTAAACATAAATAGTTATCTAGCTCATATAGCTGAATTTGAACATCTTGTTGTCGAAACGCAACCGCATTTAATTTCAGTAGTAGAATCGTGGTTAAATCCTAATATAGAGATCAGTCTTGATGATTATGCCATTATTCGTCGAGATAGGGGACTACTTGATGTTTCTGGCCGCTTCATCCGAGGTGGCGGTGTGGTTTGCTTTGTTCATAAATCGCTTAAGTCAAAGATTCTCTACATCTCTGAGGTACGACATTTAAATTATCCAGAGTTCATTATAGCTGAGATCTCGTTATCTACTACATTCCATTTGATGGTATCATGTATTTACAGAAGGCCACAGGGTGAGTTATTGGATAGCTTCATCTCTGAATTTGGAAAGTTTTATCCAAATTACAAAAATATTGTAATACTAGGCGACTTAAATTGCAACTTGATGAAAACTGATCGAGTTTCAACACATCTAAATGCTTTTATATCTGATTCTGCTCTTTACTGCATTCCCTTTCGACCTACGTTTCATACTTCCGATGTTGATTCATGGCTTGATGTTATCATTCTGGATAATGAAGATAAACTTGGAAAATACTCTAAATCTTTGTCGCTTTTTATAGGTGGACATGATTACTTGCTTTGTGAGTATAAATTAGAACCACCAAGATGTCAAAGTAAGCTAATGCAATTCAGGGATTTTAGAAATTGTAATCATGATGCTCTAACAAAATGTATGGCAACAGGACTGAGGTTAGATAGTGTTTTTATCAGTCTCGATCCAGATGAGCTTGTCTCCTACTTTACACAACAAGTTATTTCTTCCCTGGATTGTCATGCACCCATGGCTACAAGAAGTATACATCGTCGTAGATGTCCCTGGCTAACTCAGGAACTCCTACTCGAGCTTCGGGAACGTGATAAGCTGTATAAAAGTGCTAAAAGAACAAATAATCATGATTTACTAGCACTTTATAAAAATAAGAGGAGAGATTTGAAGGTAAAATTAAACATTGCGCGTGATGATCATTTTAAAAATTATCTGGAAGAAAATCAATCAGGATCAAACATATGGAGTAAACTGAAGCGTGTGGGACTTATAAACACTAAGCAATCATCTCCTCTCGACCACTTTGCTACGGACTCCTTAAATAATTTCTATGCAAAAACTTTGACGAGACATCCATCATGTGATTTAGATTTTTGTTCAAAATCTGCCATGTCTTTCTGTCAAAAAAGTTGTCTGTGAGTTCAAGTGGAATCAAATTGATATAGTTGATGTCACAAAAAATCTACAGCAATCTTTACAAAAGTCAAGCGGAAACAGCCCTGATGGCTTAAATTTGAAATGGTTAAAAGACCATTTACCCCAAGTGTCGCTGTTCCTGAAAAAAATCTTCAATCGATCGTTAGACACTAGTCTATTTCCCACAGCTTGAAAATCCGTTTTTATTGTACCTTTAAATAAAGTTACTCCACCAAAATCTATGTCTGATACTAGACAAATTGCAAATCTCTCACATATGACAAAAGTGTTTGAACGAATTGTAGCAAATCAGGTTGTAGCTTACCTCGAAACAAATAACCTAATTGATAACTTTCAGTCAGGTTTCCGCAAATACCATAGTACTCAAGCAGCTTTGCTTAGATTAACTGATGAGATTCGTCTAGCAATTGATCGAGATGAATTGACATTCCTCATCCTGTTTGATTTTACCAAAGCCTTTGATTATCTAAATCATAAAGTATTATTTACAAGAATGTATGAATTGGGTTTCTCGATTGATTCTATTTCTTGGTTTCAGTCCTATTTAACAGGAAGGTCACAAGCAGTCATCGATTCTTCAAATATGCCTTCGAGCTGGGTTTTCACTTCATCAGGTGTACCTCAAAGATCTATATTGGGTCCAATATTATTTCTCATAGTGATAAATAGTGTGACACGTCAGCTTCATTATTGTAATTATGGGTTATTTGCCGATGACATGTGGGCTTATCTACACTTCAAATCATGCAATTGATTGATGCGGCCTTCCGGTTGACCTCTGATGCTAAAGCGGTAGCAGGCTGGGCTTATGAAAATGACTTTGAAATAAATTATCAAAAGACCAAAGTAATGATTCTGAGTAGTAAACATAAATTAACACTCCTAGAAGATTGTCTATTGCCGGAGATTATCGTTGATGGAAATATTATACCATATGTAAGCTCCACTAAACATCTAGGGGTCCATATTTCGAGAACTCTTTCCTGGGAGATGCATATTTCGCAGCTGTCACGTAAAGTGTATGGTGCACTAAATAGTTTAAAATACAGAAAGAATATCTTATCATTAACATCTCGTAAATTACTAGCATCCGCCACTATTCTTCCTATAATTGATTATTGTTCGGTAGTGTTGCTTGGCCTAACTACTAAACTTGATTGTAAACTTCAGCGTCTTGTAAATAGTATTATTCGATTTATTTTTAATTTAAAACGGAATGAACATATTACACCATATCGACGTCAACTAAATTGGTTAACTGTTAAGTCGCGCAGGTTGTATTATTTGGGCTGCTTATTCTACAAACTATTATCTACAGGTGAACCTAAATTTCTGAGAAGCCTATTTGTTGATGAAGACCTTGAAATTAGACGATCAGACAGATTAGCAGCAAAAAATAACGTCATGTTCAAAATTCCCAAATTTTCGAGTACCATTTATGAATATTCTTTTGTTGTTTCTGCTATCAGGTTCTGGCAAGATTTGCCGCCTGAAATCCCAAACTCTTTTAGCTTAGAATCATTTAAATCGAAGCTATTTAATTTTCTTTTAAGTTTAGATTAGCTAGATTTCTATTTAAGTTTAGATTAGCTAGATTTCTATTTACAATTATTGTACTATACTAGTAAAGTAAAAATTGTGTATATTAAGATACTAAAAACTATAATCATGCTTCTCTTTCTGAATGCACTTAAATATTACGTTTAGTTACGATATACTTCGAATTAAAATTATATTGTTTATAAATATTACAAAATTTTATATGCAACCAATACTTCGAATCTCATTTTATTACTTATGTGAAACTAAATTATATGTATTTTACTTTTTGCTATTTGGCTCTATGCCTTGGCATTTAAATTTCAATAAATAAATAAATAAATAAATTTTTTCAGTTGCCGAAAAATTCCTACTGAGTAAGGTCCCCTCTCTCCCTTTATCCTTTATTTCCCCAATTCCCAAATTTGTCTTTAATGACAAATTTAGCTATAAATTATGGCTTCACCTAATAATAAATTTCGATTTTTTATGATTTATTGGAGTTTTTTGGGGTTTTTCGCAATTTTTTCAAATTTTGACGGCTCATTGGGCCAATTAACGTTCAAATTCAGATTCAGTAAATTGAAATATATAAAAATCATACTTGATGCGGGGCCACAAACATTTTTTCATCGCTGTGACTGCCCTGATTGGTTTTCTAGTCAATCCAATACTTTTCAATACTTTTTTTATTGTCTCAATACTTTTTTTTATTCAGGGTGCAGTTTTTCGCAATTTTTTGCCTTTTCTTTGGGTTTTTTGCATTTTACTCAAAAATGGAGGGTGACTGGGCCAAACGGACTTCAAATTAAAATCCAGTGGGTCAAAATACATGTCCGTAGGTGGGTCCGGTCCAAAGTACAGACAACTTTTTTTGTTGTGTGCCGGTGTAGTTAAAAAAAAATCTGTAATTGATTTTTCAACAATAATCATAATCTTCTACATAAAATATTAATAAATCTGAAAAACTCTGAATAACACTTTTACAGCCGCACTAATTTTCTGTTGAAATTTTTAATTATTTAAAAAATCTCTGAACAATTCTTTCAACAGCCACATAGATTTTTTGCATAGAGTATTAAAAACAAAGATAAACTCAAAATAACTCTTTTTGTAGCCGCAATAATTATTTTCAAAAAGTTTTATTAACTAAGAATACTTCGTCTCACCGATTCCGAAATCTTGCTAATATTCCGACTTGTTAAATCAAGTAAAAAATTGTTAAGATTTAAAAAGACTTTTTCATAAATTTTCCGAGAAAAAAATAATTTCAAAATTTTTAACTTCCCGCTAAGAAAATCGAAGATTTTCGAAAAATCGGGAAGTTATTGGTTTTACCCCGTTTTTCGAAAATCGAGTTTTCATCAGATCTCGACGTTTTGAGGTCCTAAGAAGCTTTTCTGACTATTACCGCGAGGGTGTCACTATGTCTGTCTGTCTGTCTGTCTGTCTGTGTGTGTGTGTGTTTTTTTCCCCTTAGGGGGGGGGGGAATCCTTTTTACGGATTCTAGGCATAGTTGTTTGGCCTGGATATGTGGCGACTCGACGCAGCGTCATACTAAAACTCGACGGTAGCGCCCCTACCCACTAAACCCTAAACCCCTTTTTGTTCCGTCGTACGATTAGTTTTATTAGAAAATTTTAAATTAATTAAATAATTTCATATTTTTTTTATTTGTATATTCGAAAATTATTATTTAAATCGGTAAATAATATAAATATTATATTTTATTTTAAATTCAAACCCGTATTTTTAAGTATTTCATGCTATCTAAAAAAAAAAAAGATTTATTCATTTGTTTAATTTTATTTATGGCTGTAAATTTCCCAGCCTAGGTATTGCAATAGCAGTCTAAACAATTTTTTGCTCTTTTATATTTTAGTTATTTTCTAGATTTAGAATAGAAAATGAATTTTTAATGGTAATTTTTGGGATATTTTCTTAAATAGTTTTTAATCTGCTTATGGTCATAAATTTGATACCTGGGTTATATTACTTTGGGTTTTTACTTTTGGTAAATTTCGTATTTTTAATCTTTTTATTGCTAACTAAGTTTAGAAATATTTTTGTAAACGTATCGCCCATCCAGGTAAAAATCTTAGCATCCGTATTCCCTTTCCTGCTTATTTTTCCAAACTGCATAGCTGGCAATTATCCCGCCTCCAAATTATTTCCTGGTCAACTATTCGTTGCCAAATATTCCTACTCCTAATTTATTCTACTTGTAATTGTAACGCCTAGTTTTTACTCTCCTTGTAATAATTTTTGTATTTTCTCTAAGTTAGTTATTCTTGCATACTTTGTAGCGCACAGTCGCATTTCGTTACTTTAAATAAATTAAAGTTAAACTCAACCTCATGGTTTTTACTTAGTGCAAAATCTATTATTAGTCTTGCATTTATTAATTGTGAACTAAACGTTTTATTCACAATTTATTTGAGTAACTCATTTACTTGGTATAAAATATAAGCTTTAATTTTATACGTAAAATTTTATATACTTGCGGTAAACCAATCGCGAGTCAAAACATTGGTCCCTCGAGCCGGATAGTTTAAAATTACTTAACTTCCAGTGTTCAATTTATAATTTTATTCGAGTCAGTGCGTACTCGGTTTACAAAATTAAGTGAAAAAAAAATACATTTTCGTCGTCGTTCAGTGCCCGTAGCCACCATAAGCTACTATCCTGCACAGTCGAAAGACACATCATCTTTCTGATTCAACACCCAGGACCTGCTTGAAGCTTCTTCATCTGTTCCTGTTCAATAACCGAAACCCTTTGGAAAACTGCATTGTCTGTTCCTGTACAACGCCCAGTATCCAGCATAATTCAATACTGTAATTATCATCCAGTTGGTAAAGTACGTCAATTGGCTACCTATAATTCTATCCTACCTTTTTTGCAAATTGTTTCGCTTATATCTCGTGATATTTTTTTTTTTGCATTGATTCTTATTAACTAGTTCTGATTACTATTATAATATGACTGACGAAAAAATAAAGGCCTTAACAACTAAGCGCGCCGGTGCCAAACGATCTTTAGCATCGTATTTAAATTTTTTAAATAAATTTAATCCAGAAACAGACATTCCTGCTCTTGAAAAAAGATTTCGTGCAATAGAGGAAACTCGTGATAAATTCATATCGTATCAAGAAGAGCTAGAAGAATTGCTCGAAGAATCGGACGCCCTTTTTGCACATCGCAAAGAATTTGAAAACTCTTATTTTACTGCCTTTGGCATCGCCACTAAACTTTTAGAGCAATATGTTAAAAAGAACATTACACATCCTATTACAACGGAACAAACAAATAATAGTACTACAGATTTATTAAATTCGACGAGTCAAAGTCTAGTAGATTCTCCGATGTTAAACGCGGAAGTAAATAATTTACAACAGCAAGAGCAACAAAACTCCAACAATAATAATGCACCGTCTCATTTCGGAAGTGTTCAAAATTTAGATGCTGTCAATCAGCAACTTCTATTATCTCAATTATCTCAAAATGCATTTGATAACTTTCATTCATCATCTTTGCCGACAATTCAATTGCCAACATTCAGTGGAGCTTATGATACTTGGTTAGGCTTCCACGATTTATTCAATTCTCTCGTTCATAAGGATCTAAAAATTCCTCCTGTAAAAAAATTATTTTATTTGAAAGGATGCTTAAAAGGTGAAGCAGCCGATATAATTTCAACTATCGAATCCTCAGACGAAAATTACATCGTAGCTTGGGATCTTTTAAAAGAAAGATATGACGACCGGAAATATATACGTGATTGTCATATTAAAGCTCTAGTAGATATGCCATCCATATCGAAAGCGTATTCATTTCGCGCATTTTTAGATCGCGTCCAAAAACACTTACGCGCTCTTCAAGCGTTAGGAGAACCCATAGGTTCATGGGACTCCATATTAATCGTAATATTACGGGAAAAACTTAACTCCTCCGCTCGCGAGCGATGGGAAGATTGCAGTAGCGGTATAACTCGTCCTAGCGTTAATAATTTAATAGACTTTCTAAAAAGACGTGCTCAGGTAGAAGGAGTTCGACTTCAAAATCCGAAACCCGTATCCGAAAGGCCTAATAACAATAATAATAATAACAATCGATCTAATACTCGCTCGCAACAAACATTTGCAACCACCACTCACGAGCAATCTTGTGTATTTTGTGGTGGAAATACTCATTTAGTTTATAGTTGTACCACATTTGCAGCTTTAGATCCTCACGCTCGTTATGAGGCTTCTAGAAATGGTGGATGGTGCACTAACTGTCTAAAAAAAGGACATAGAGCATCCAAATGTACCTCTTAGCCATGCAGAAATTGTAAGCTGAAACATCACACTCTTTTATATTTTGAAAAAGCAAATAATTCTTCCAACCAATCGGTAAATCCTCAAGTTTCTTCTCCCGTATTTTTAAGTATTTCATGTTATCTAAAAAAAAAAAGATTTATTCATTTGTTTAATTTTATTTATGGCTGTAAATTTCCCAGCCTAGGTATTGCAATAGCCGTCTAAACAATTTTTTTTGCTCCTTTATATTTTAGTTATTTTCTAGATTTAGAATAGAAAATGAATTTTTAATGGTAATTTTTGGGATATTTTCTTAAATAGTTTTTAATCTGCTTATGGTCATAAATTTGATACCTGGGTTATATTACTTTGGGTTTTTACTTTTGGTAAATTTCGTATTTTTAATCTTTTTATTGCTAACTAAGTTTAGAAATATTTTTGTAAACGTATCGCCCATCCAGGTAAAAATCTTAGCATCCGTATTCCCTTTCCTGCTTATTTTTCCAAACTGCATAGCTGGCAATTATCCCGCCTCCAAATTATTTCCTGGTCAACTATTCGTTGCCAAATATTCCTACTCCTAATTTATTCTACTTGTAATTGTAACGCCTAGTTTTTACTCTCCTTGTAATAATTTTTGTATTTTCTCTAAGTTAGTTATTCTTACATACTTTGTAGCGCACAGTCGCATTTCGTTACTTTAAATAAATTAAAGTTAAACTCAACCTCATGGTTTTTACTTAGTGCAAAATCTATTATCAGTCTTGCATTTATTAATTGTGAACTAAACGTTTTATTCACAATTTATTTGAGTAACTCATTTACTTGGTATAAAATATAAGCTTTAATTTTATACGTAAAATTTTATATACTTGCGGTAAACCAATCGCGAGTCAAAACACTTTTCTTCTTTTACTCTAATCCCTCATGGAAACCGCCGTCAGGCATTACTTCGTGAGGGGAGGATCTAGCTACTGCTATTCCTTCTGATGACTAAGGTGTTATTTTTCCTTCCTTTTAGTTTCTGTCATTTGCTCTTCTTCTTTCGATGAAACGCAGGTCTGTCAGGACCTCTGTTGCAAACGTGCTTACGGCGTTCCATGCGGCTTTTGACGACAACATTGTTTCTACTAGTATCTCTGGTTGGATACTCTGGTGTAAGATATTTTCAAGTTGATCACGCTGTGAATAAAATCGTGGGCAAACAAAGAAAACATGCTCCGCATCTTCATTAACTCCTGGACAGGACGGACACTCCGGAGAATTATCGTGCTTGAAACGGTGTAAGTATTCTCGAAAGCAGCCATGTCCTGATAGCATCTGCGTTAGATAGTAGTTGACCTCACCGTGATTACGATTCAGCCAAACGTCAATTCATGGTATGAGACAGTAGCCTCTTGCTCTGCTTTGGGCCTCCGACGTTCGGCATCAATCGTGCGAGACTAGCTCTCACTACTGACGCTTTCGTACAGACGTGTTCCACTTGCTGCTTGAAGTTGAGTCGGGCATCAAGCATCACTCCCAGATATCGTATATGAGGTTGTGATGTGATTTCTCGGTCACCGACTTTTAGCTTAATTGTTTCAACTTCTCTTCGGCTGGTAATAAGCACTGCTTCGGTCTTCTGCTTGGCCAGTTGTAGGTTCACTGTATCCATCCACTGGTTGATTTTCTCAAAAGTGATGTCAAACAGATGTTGAATCTCGTCGAGGTGTTTGACGACGATCACTGCGGCAACATCATCCGCATACGCTACCAGTTTGACACATCTTGGAAGCTTCAGTCTCAGGAGCCCGTCATACATAATATTCTACAGAAGTGGACCAAGAACAGAGCCCTGTGGCACACCACCGGTTATATCATACTCTTTCGGACCATTCTTTGTATCGTATTTTAGCACTCTGTCTGTAAAATAGCTAATCACTAGTCTGCGAAGATATGTTGGCACGTTCTTCTCGTCGAGAGCTTGCATGATGCAGTCCCAATTAGCGGAATTGAAAGCATTTTTTATGTCCAAGGCAGCCACCAGGCAGTACTTCTTCGTTCCACCCTTCCATCTAGTTCCTGCGATTGCCTCTTTGGCCGTATTAACAACCAGGTTGATCGCGTCCAGGGTTGATCGTCCTTTCCGGAATCCATACTGGTTGTCTGCCAAGAGTGGGTCGACTACTGCATCTATTCGCTGATGGATGATACGCTCAAATATCTTACCCGCCGTATCTAGCATGCAGAGTGGTCGGTGAGATGACGGTTCTTCTGGTGGTTTCTTTCCTTTAGGTAAAAGTACTAACCGTTGCTGTTTCCACTTACGAAGAAAAGTCCCCTCCTTGAGGCATGCGTTGTAAGCGTCTAGAAATAATGTTGGTGCTGCCTTTATGATGGTTTTCAAGGCTATATTAGGGATTCCGTCCAATCCTGGCGCTTTATTATTTCCTACCCGATTACAGGCCTCCAACAATTCTTCTTTAGTGACGGGTGAAATGTCGTCCAGTTCACCTTGCGTTGACTGATAATTGAGACTGTGTTGCTGTGGAAACAGCGCAGTGAAGATTTTCTGAAGGAGTTAGGGACACGTAGGTGACGGCATTTGTTTTTTCTTCAAGTGCGTCATGACTACCTTATACGGCCGACCCCACACGTCTTTGTCGACCTCGTATATGAGCTCTTTCCAGCATCTTCCTTTGCTCTCTTTTATGGCCTTATTAAGTTCACGACGAGCTTTTTTGTTCTCTGCGATCAGCACTGCAGAGTTAGGTCGTTGATAGCCACGCTGAGATATTCTTCTCTTTCGATGACGCTCTTTACGGAGGTTGCTGATATGATCATTCCACCAGTGTACCGCAGGTCTTGAATTCATAACACGTTTGCAAGGCATACTGGCATCACAAGCTTGTGTTACTCGCATCATCAGGGCCTTAGTATGTTCTTCTGCACATCCAGTCTCTATCGGATCATTATCGAGGGCTGTTATCAATACTTCTGGTTCAAAAGATTTCACCTTCCAACCGACAGTGTTAAATTGCTTGATAGGCCCCCTGAGGTTCTGGTCGTTTGACGTTTCCCAGAGTTTCGCATGATGGTCACTGGCAGTGTAGATGTCCAGTACCTTCCAGTTAGCGTTACCTTTAGCAAGGCTGGTACTGACAAAAGTGACGTCTACAATCGAGCTTGCGTCACCTTTGGTGTAGGTCGGCGTGTCACCACTGTTGAGCAAGACTACATCTAGTGTAGAAAGAGCTCCTAGCAGCTCTCTTCCTTGTGCATTAGTCTGCTTACTGCCCCAGTCCACTGCCCAGGCGTTAAAGTCCCCGGCTATCGCCACTGGATGATGATGCTTCGCGTCCTCAATCAGTCGATCCAAGAAGTCAGTAAACTCAGCAATTGAGAGGCTAGGTGGTGCGTAGCAGCTGTAAAAACGGATGCCATCTACTGATGCTGCTACAAAGCCAGCGCTGCCATTGGTAGCTACACTCTGGAAAGGGAGCTTACCACAAGCCCAGATCACAGCTTTCGTGGTGATATCCGTCTCCCAAGGTTGTCCAGCTAAATGTTTATATGGCTCCGATAAAAGCACAACGTCGAGCTTTAATTCCCGTACTGTCTGCATAAGCAGGTCATGCGCAGCTTCGCAGTGATTGATGTTAAGCTGCAGTATCCTCATGTTCGTTTATTTGTCAGCTTCTGGAGTGCTTCTTGGAAGACTGGGCATCGGCCAGAACCAGACCGGTGAGCAGTGTCCTGAGAGCCAGGTTTTTCCGCACATAACGCACATTTCACTTTATTTGGGCATTGAGCAGCTTGATGACCTGTTTGCCCACATTTGATGCAAAGCCCAGATCAGTCGACTTCGCTTTTACATTGGGCAGTAGTGTGCCCAAAGTGGCAGCACTTATAGCATCGTAGTGATGTCTTAACTGCTCTGACACGGCAATTTATCCAGCCAATCCTTATTTTGCCTGTCGTTCCGAGTATCTTCAGCACTATTGCTGCTGGCAATCGTACCGAAGCAGTTTGGGTACTTCTGTAGGCTGGACGAATTTTAATGATATCTTCAGGTATTTCGTAGTCATTTCCAGCTGCCTCTTGTAAGGCCTTCCGGACATCGTCTTTAGTTGTTTCGTCGTCAATGTCCCGGATTTCAAGCTGTTCCTCTGGGCCTTTACAGATGACTTGCGCTTCTTCTTTAAGGATGCTCTTGATGGTCTTCAGCAAAGCTTGTCCTTTGTCTGCGGTCTTTCTGGAAAGCGTAATGAGCATATTCCCATCATTCGTCTTTTGAACCTTGTCAACGACGTCACGGGTCTGATCTGGTGGGACATCTTTTTTAATCCGACGCGGTATCTCGGTATATTTTGTCTTCTCAACGGGTCGAATAATTAAGGCATCTGGTTTGGTGAATTATCGCGGTTTTTTCCGCTTAGGCTCCGGCCGAGATTTGTTCACCGGCTGTCGTGGAAACAGCGCAGTCACAATCTTCTGTAAGAGTTGAGGAAACGTAGGAGACGGCATTGGCTAATATTTCAGGTGTGCCATGACTACCTTGTAAGGTCTACCCCACAAGTCTTTGTCCACCTCGTTGATGAGCTCTTTCCAGCAATTCTTCTTGCTATCCTTGATGGCTTTGTTTAAATGTCGACGAGCTTTCTTGTATTCTTCGACTAGTTCCGCTGACTCAGGCCGCTGATAACCACGCTGAGATATTCTTCTTTTCTTGAGACACTCTTTCCGTAGGAAGCTGATGTGTTCGTTTCACCAGTGCACCGAAGGTCTTTGGTTCATGCCCCGTTTACGGGGCATGCAGGTGTCGCAAGCCTGGGTCACTCTCTTCATCAAGTCCTTGGTCATTTCTTCTGCAGATCCAGTAGTAAGCGGTTCACTATTTAGGGCAGCTGCTAGAGCACCTGGGTCAAAGGATTTCACCTTCCACCCAACGATGACAAGTTTCTTAGCCGTTCTTCTAGGATTCTGGTCCTTTGATACTTCCCAGAGAATCGCATTGTGATCGCTGGCCGTGTAGATCTCCATCACCTTCCAGTCGTAGTTTCCTCTGATGAGGCTGCTGCTGACAAAAGTAAGATCCACAATAGAACTTGCGTCTCCTTTAGTGTACGTCGGCGCATCGCCGCTGTTTCACAATACTACATCTAACGTAGAAAAAGCTTCCAGTAGTTCTTTACCTCGAGCGTTGGTGTGTTTGCTGCCCCATTCCACTGCCCAGGCGTTGAAGTCTCCAGCTATTGCCACTGGGTAGTACTGCTTCGCGTCCTCCGTCAGTCGATCCAGAAAGTCCATAAATTCAACAATAGTGAGGCTAGGTGGTGCGTAGCAGCTGTAAAAGCGGATGCCATCTACCGATGCTGCTACAAAGCCGGCGCTGCCATTGTTAACGACACTCTGGAAGGGGAGCTTGCGACAGGACTATATGACAGCTTTTGTGGTGCAGTCAGTTTCCCATGGTTGGCCGTCAAGGTGTTTATACGGTTCCGATATAAGCACATGGTCAAGCTTCTGTTCACGTACTGTCTGCATGAGCAAATCATGTGCCGCCTCACAGTGGTTGATGTTTAGCTGCAGTATTCTCATTTTCGTTTATCAGTTATCTTCTTGAGTGCCTCTTGGTATACTGGGCGTCTGCTTGTGCCGGTATGATGGGCATTATTCTCTGTACCGGGTTGATCCGCACACAGTGCGCATTTAGCAGGCTTATTACATTCGGCGATTTTGTGTCCCTCTTCTCCACATTTAATGCAAAGTTTGGAGCGGTCGACTTCACTTGTGCACTAAACCGCACGGTGTCCAAAATGCCAGCATTTATAACATCGGACTGGTCTTAGTACTGTTCTAATACGATAATTGGTCCAGCCGATCCTAATCTTGCCGTGTTCTCCTACCACTTTCTGCGCTACCGTTGCTGCCAGAGTCACCGACGCAATTTGTGTTCTGCTACGTAAGACCTTACGAATTTTAATGGCCTCTACTGTTATACCACAATCGTTTCCAGCTGCCTCTTGTAAAGCTGTTAGAATGTCATCTTTAGTTGTAGTATCGTCAATATCGCGAATTTCCAGGTCTTCTTCAGGTCCTGTACTAATGACATTTGCGTCCTCCTTAAGTATTCCCGCGATAGTCTTCTGCAGGTCTTTACCTCTATCACTACTGCCTTTCGACAGCGTGATTAGAATGTTTGTTCCCTGTCGCGGTCCTGCGTATCTTCTCGACTGTGTTGCGGACCTGATCTGGGCGAACGTCTGCCTTGATCCGTGTAAGTATTTCAGAATACTTATCTTTGTTCGCTGGACGGATAATAAGTACCTCCGGTCTCGTTAGGGTTCTTCTTGGCTTCTGGTTCGGCTTCGGTAGAGGCACCAGAGGTTTTTCTGGGGGCAGTTTCCTGCGCTCCTTCTTCTTGTCCTTTCTGGACTGCACCTTTTCCAAGCCTGGCTTCTTGTTCTGTCCACCAGAGTTTTGTGGGAGATCCTTAACCACTTCCTGCTTCTTGATGGGATGACCAGGTCTAAGGTCTTTCAGCTTCTTGGGAGTATGAAAAGCTCCGCCTTCGGGAGAACGAATTTTTCTTTTCAACTTCCTCAGGATGCGGCCGTCTTGGTCAAAAGATTCAGTCTCTGTCGTTGTGATAGTTTCACTTTCTTCTTCAGCGACTGATTCTCCGTCACCTTCGGCTCCAGTGTCCATCGCTTCTTCAACAACCACTTGACTGTTTCTCTCCGATGTAGCACAAGGGGTGCGGTGTAATGATGAGCGCCATTCTTCGTCCAGTTTTTTGAAACGTTGAAGTGCGTTCGCTACACTAGTCGTCTTGTTTTTTATCTCCTTGTGGATGTTGACCTTTGACTGAACGAAAACATTTAACTCGCTGGTCAGTTTCTCTAGGCGTTCCAACGCTTGTGACCGCTTCATTTCAGCGCTCGTTTCAATCGCTGCTTGTTGGGCATGTAGCCCGTTTCCACTCTTGTTTGTTTCCTGTGGGTTACTCATACTTTTTTGATTTACCAGCGCATCGTACGGAGGGGAGCGGGTTGTCATAACTAAGAACGGGTGTACCCTCGGAGATAGTACTCCTACCCCAGTTCCCTAAGGCCTAGCCGACACTTAGCCAGTCCCGGAATACCCGGACGGACTAGACTCGCTCGGAGCGGTGAAGATTCCGATCTCTAACACTCACTGCGTACTTTCTGATCAAGGCCCGAAGTGGCTGGCTCCTGATCCACTGCTGCAACTTTCACCTCGGCAGAGCAAGCTCACATCAGCCGTGGCCTGCATTGTCGGAAACTACGACATGAGGTTCCGGACACTCCCAGTGAGTTACAGCAGGAACCAATCGTCTTGCTAGGTCAGTTAGTGTGACCAACCCATTAAAGGGGAGTTTTGTCCACGGGAGCTTATTTTGTTTGATTATTTTGCTTGGCTCCTACCCGCTGTACCTCATCAACTAAGAGTGTAAGTGTCATCCAAGGACAGCGAGCGTTCTCCCATCCGCTCGGGGAGACGCGCCCGGTAACAGTATCTCTTCTGCCCCGAGTGTGTGGGTGTGTGTGTGTGTGTGTGTTTTTTTTTTTTTTTTTTTGTAAAGAGGTACGAAAAAAGATCTTCAAAAGACACCGGTATCGTTAACTCTGCCGCCCTTCTTCCGGCAGATATCGATAGTCGGTAGTGTGGAGATTTTTACCCACTAAAAAAAAACATTCCTCTTCCCCTCTCCCCTAGATGGTACGGGGAGGACTGGATTAGAACCGCGTTAGCATTACTTCAATCCAGTCGTGCTGCGTCTCACGACGCCTACTCTTGGCTACTGGTCCCTTTCTGCGATTTTGTCTTTCAGGAGGTGCTGTGCATAAACTGCAACAGCTGACCAGTTTTCCTCTTGTTTGATCATATAGGTCACCAGGCTTGAGGGGGAGAGCCTGGTGCCTATGATCTCTTCGGTGCTTCTTCTGTAGTCCTTCCATCGAGCACACTCGAAGAATGTGTGTTCGGCGTCGTCGATTTTATCCGGGCAGTATTTGCACGTTGGTATGATGTGCAAACCCATCTTGAAAAGATAGGCATTGAACTGCCCATGTCCCGTCAATAGCTGGGTCAGCAACAGCTGGCCCATATCCCCGTGCTTCCGAGAGAGCCAGACGTTGATGTTTGGGATCAGGCGCGCCGTCCATCTGCCCGTCTCTCCCGATGTCCATCGGTTCTGCCACTCTTGCTGCATTTTCGCCTTTATCCTCGTTCTAGCGTCCTTCATGTTATCATCACTGTCTTTAGCGTCATAGAGTTTTGCTCTTTCGAACGCTAATAGGTCGATGGGCGCGGCTCCTGCAATGACCAATACAGCCACTTCAGAAACTGTGCGGTAAGCGCAGGCAACCCTGAGAGCACCTCGCCGCTGTACTCCTGTGATCTTTCGCCGGTAGGTCTTCTGCTTTAATATGTCTGCCCATATCTCCGCTCCATAAAGCAGTACCGAGTGGACTGCTTCTAGAAGAACTCTTCTCTTTTTTTGTTCTTGGTCCCATGGTGTTGGTCATAATTTGTGCTAGGCTAGACAAAGTCTTGCTGGCTTTCTTGCATGCACTGTCGAGGTGTTCACGGAAAGATAGTTTCTCGTCTATCATTACCCCTAGATACCGCAGGGCCCTTGTTGACGTCAGCGTTGTTCCTCCCATGTCCACAGCGAATGGTTTTGGAAACCATTTTTGACGGGTCAAAACGACCATCTCGGTTTTCTGTTTGGCGAGTTTCAGGTGATGCTTATCGAGCCAAGTCTCGACGGTGTCGATGGTTTCCTGAACTAGCAGTTCGGCCTCTTCCACGCTGTCCGCCACTATAGTGGCTGCAACGTCGTCTGCAAAGTCTGTTAGCTCTACTTGCTCTGGCAACGGGATTTCAAGAAGCTCGTCGTAGTCTGCGTTCCGTAGATCAGGCCCCATTATTGAGCCTTGCGGCACGCCAGCCGCTATGGCGTATTCTTGTGGGCCTTCAGTAGTTTCCACTATTAGCTTTCTATCGTCAAGGTAGTTGTCGACTAGTGCCAGATTTTCTGGCTCCGCGTCAAACTTGTGCTCCAGAGCGTCTAAAATGTCTCCCCAATTTGCGCTGTTAAATGCGTTTTTGACATCTAGCGTGAGGAGAAGACATACTTTACGAGCTTTGAGGCTACCAGACCATGCTTGTGTTGCTGTCTTTATGACTTTCTTAATCGCTCCGACTGTCGAATGACCTTTCCGGAAGTCATGCTGGTTGGTGGCAAAACCTCCAGCACGGTCGATGTCGTCGCGAAGTCTCCCTTGTATGAGCTTCTCCTTTGTCTGAGAGAACCAATCTCTGCCGTTTCCAGACCGCGAAAAAGGTGCCAGTTGCCAAGCATGCGTTGTAGGTGTTCAGGAGTAAGTCTGGGTATTCCAGGGCTATAATCTTGATCACCGATGCCGGGACGCCATCAGGTCCAGGTGCCTTTCCTGTTTTGAGTGACTTGGCCGCGTCTTGTAGTTCCTTAGTTGTGAAGGGCGTTACTTTGTTGTTTTTAGTGTAGTGTTTCTTCTCCCGCGGCGGGTGTTTGGGGAAAAGCTCCGCTACGATGCTATTTATTAAGGCTGAAGACTTCGGCGCCTCTGGTGAAGCCTTTCCAAGTCGTTTAGTGACAATTTGTTAGGCTTTACCCCAGATGTCATTGTCGAGATCGTTGCAGATCTCTTTCCACAACTTTTCTTTACTTGCTTTGATGGCTCGATTTAGCGTCTTTTTGGCCTGCTTGTACTCTTTTGAATACAAGTCCTGGCTTGAGGAGCGTTTGGCGGCTCTCGTTGCGCGGCGACGTAGTTGATGGCACATTTTGCGAAGTTCCGCTATGTCTGTTGACCACCAGTACGCCGGCCTGCGAAAACTCCGGTTTTTCAACCGCGGCATAGAGGCGTCACATGCGGCGGAAATCTCCTTCATCGTATTTAGTACTGTCCTTTCTGTCTCGCTGCAAGTATCCGGAGTCGGGTTGTTCTGAAGGATAGACCAGCTCCGTGCAAGTGAAGCTCGCAGTGCCTCTGGATCAAGCTTCCTGACATTCCACTTTCGCTTAGAAATGTCGTGTTGTGGTACCGGAGCAGATGCCAATCCAACGTTAAATGTCACGAACTGGTGATCACTGCCACTGTATTTTTCGGATACTGTCCAGTTTTCAATCATGTTAGCAATTTTTGGAGTCGCCAACGAAATGTCGAGGATGGACTCTTGGTACCCCGGTCTTCTGAAAGTCGTGGTGCTCCCAGTATTTAGCACTATGAGGTCGAGTCTAGCCACGACGTCAGCGACCTCGTTGCCTCTGGTGTCGGAGAAATCAGCGCCCCATTCAGCCGATTTAGCATTGAAGTCACCAGCTACGATAACTTCGCCGTCGAACTTGGTGATCACATCCTCTATATTTGCCAGTTTCTGTCGGAACACACTAATCCCTTCGTTAGGTGAGAGATAAACGCTCATGAAGTAGGTTATGGGGGTTTGAATCCAGACAAAACCTGCTCCACTTCCGCTGTTGATGGTGGTAACGTTCTTTGTATTTACAATCCAGATTGCCGCCGTGCCAGTTTTGTCTGCGAACCATGCTCTATCTTGGAGGTTTAGATATTGCTCACAGATGAAGCAAACGTCGATCCTCTCTTCAAAGACTCGCTGGCGAAGTAAATTTTGCGCCAACGCACATCTATTCAGGTTTCCTTGAAGTATGCGTGTCATTTCTGCCCTTTTGTAGCTTCGGCAAGTGCGGTGCGGAATACCTTACAAGCCCCGGAGCCTGGAATATGACATAAGCTATCTGGAGCTTCTTGTTCCTCTGTACAGAGGAAGCACTTTGGCTGTTCAACGCAGTCTGCAGCTTTGTGGTTTCCTCCCCCGCATTCAAAGCAGCACTTGCTTCTGTCAGGCCCCTTGCAGGAGTCCGTCGCGTGCCCGTATCCGAGGCATCTGATACAGCGTGTTACTTTTACAACTAGTCGAATGCGGCAGTTGACCCATCCGATCATTATACGAGCCTTGTCAAGGATTTTGAACGCGCTAGCCTCGTCTATCTCGCAGAAGGCTGCCCGGTTGCCCCGTTGAGTAGGCTTTGTCAAATTTACCCGTTTGATCTCCAGGCTGTCGGTGAAGTCACGTTTGAGAGCTTCGCGGACGTCGTTCTCAGTAGTGATGGCATCCAAGTCCAGGATCTCGATCGTTGCTTTTGGTGTAAGCGTTCTGACTGTACCGATGTTAGCAGTTGCTGTTTCTATCGCAGCCGTGAAAGCGGTAGTGTCTTCAGTCTTGCGACCTATTTCTAGAAGAACGCCCCCTCGCCTCGTTTGTTTGATAGACTTTATGTCTACTCCAGTCTCTGTCGGATTAACCTTGGCTTTGATTTCCTTGAGGAGATCGGCGTATGTTCGCCCTTCAGCTGGTTGGACAAGCACAGCTTTAGTTTTTATCTTCTTTTGCTAGGTTTTGGTCCACCCCGAGTATTCTATTTCCTCGGTACCCGACGCATCTGACGTGCAGATATGCCGGGCATTCCCCTATCCGCCACCTGAGGAGGCGCCCGATGCGGGACCCAGCAAGCCTGACACGAGGTGTGTGTGTGTGTGTTTGTGTGTGTGTGTGTGTGTGTGTGTGTGTGTGTGTGTGTGTGTGTGTGTGTGTGTGTGTGTGTGTGTGTGTGTGTGTGTGTGTGTAAGTATGTAAACCACTTATAACTTTTGAACGGTTGAACCGATTTCATCGCGGTTGGTGCCATTCGAAAGGGCTTCATCAAACTTAGATTCCCTGTTAATTTAAACCGATTCGGACCGATAGATTTCGTGAAATTTGGAGGAATCTCAAAAAAAATAGGAAAAAAAATTTTTTCAGAAGTGGTTTTTTTGGGATAACTTTTAAACAGCTTTACCGATCGATTCCAAAAACTAATCAGCTCTCAACCTTGAAAAACCACGTCGATCGCCGCTAATCCGGTCAAAATCGGTTGATTCGTTCGAGAGATATCGTGAACGAAAGAAAACCAAAAAAAGTGTTTTTTCGGAGTTACTCCGAAATTTCTAGTTCGACCAATTAAAACTTAAAAAATCTTTATCAAAAGTTATTGCGGTTAAAAAATTCAAAAAATAGTGTTTTATGAAACTTCTATCAGACTTTTAAGCTCGAAGAGCTCAAAAGCATAGAAAAAGTATCTATTTGAGCTCGGAGAGCTCAAAAAAGCGGCCAGGTATTAACGGAATTGGCGGGAAGTTGCAGGGATGGCCTTTAGGGTCAACCGTTTTTCTAATTTTTTTCTCTACTGTTAAGGTAAAAGTCCCAGTACTTGCTCAGGAACCAGTATCTGCTCACTCCATGTATTTATATATCTATATTCACAAGTGCAGATATACAGATGCGTGGAGTGAGCAGGTACTGTTTTCTGAGCAGCTACTGGGGCTCTTATCTTACTAATCTTTTTTCTTACTTTTAAACGAGAAATATGTTTTGTCGAAAACTATCCACTTAGGATAGTTTCCGTAATTGTTTTAAAAATTATAGTTAATTTGGGATTAGGATATTAAATAAATTGTGTATCGATTTGTAGGGGAATAAAATGAAGATTTATTTATCCCCAGAGGAGGAAAACTCAGTTGCACTGAGAAAAAACCTCCTCGAATGAAAAAATGTACAAGTAAGAACGCAAAGCGTGTAGTGCGAATAAGACTGTGTGTAAATTGCCGTCGCAATCAACACGAGGTGAGCTCAACCTTCTTAGAAACGCAAAATGTATTAATTCAGAATTCGTGAATTGACGCTAACTTTTAAGTTAACTAGAGTCGATTGATAGTGCAATACTAAGTAATCGACGTACAACGTCAGTGTAAATACTGATAGATTATAATTATTAGTGTAGGAACTAATTAGATAATTTGACGTCAGAATTGAATAATTGATGACATTTGATTTGATAGAATGATGGTTAAATGTCGAACGATGAATTTACATATTTAATGTAATTTATTATAAGTATTGCGTATTAACTATGGA
Source organism: Cotesia glomerata (assembly GCF_020080835.1). Lineage (NCBI taxonomy): Eukaryota > Metazoa > Arthropoda > Insecta > Hymenoptera > Braconidae > Cotesia > Cotesia glomerata. Next base: position 9,499,089 of record NC_058163.1, on the reverse strand, counting down.
TTGACTAAAGCCGCGTGGCTGATGCAATCCTTTCTCAAAATGGCGCGCAATAACCGCGTGGCGTCACTTATTAATTTTGATTTATTTAACTCACTGAATAATTACTAATGAAATTTAATGATTCGAGAATTTAATTGGTAATTGAAATTAATGAAACTAATAATATTTAATGAAAATTTTAAGTATTAAAGTAAATGCGTATTATACGTGATAAATCAGAAAACGATTGACACAGAGTAGTCGTACTAGTACAAGCGTCCAAGCACAACTGCTTTTTGCCCGCCACGCGAGCCGGCTTCTCTCCCGCTAACCAGGGCGCGCATGAGCGGCAGCCATGGTGTGACACGAATTTACACGAGTTGGAGCGATCAAGCCCGAAGGCGCAACTCCTCATATAAATTTCTATTGAATGTTTTTTCTATCGGTTAAACATACTCCCCGTTGCGAAGGCTGGCGACAGATGGTGATGATGTTTTGGTTTCCAAGATTTGTGTATTTGAGGCAACATTCAATGAAGCAAGCAGAAAGGGAAATTAAAGTTTGGAATATGATGAAAATCGTTTAAAGCAATTCTCAGTGGTGGCTAATAAAACCTAGGTGACTTTTCGAGCACCTGGAAGTTCGGAAGGGCTGGCTCCAGGCTTTAGTTGGAGGCCAATTAAGAGAGAGTCCTGTGAGAGCCACGTGGGACCTTCTAGCACATTTTGTTATTTAAGAATTCAGAAGGAAGTTGACCTCCCCTAGATAAACAATCTGCCGGATTGTCTTTGGTTCTTTATAATAAATACCGACTTTACTGCAAAAGTTTGAATTTTTGTTGCGATTTGCTTCAAAGGCCTTTGAGAGTTAGGAGACCGTTTGACGTCCAAAGTGGAACAGACTTTAAAATATCAAAAGTCAAAGGAGTGGGAATTGTGTCTTTATATATAATTTAGTTAGTAATAATGCTCCGCATAATTCTAATTTTGGAATTGTAACTATTCCTTGATGGGAGCAACTCGAGATTTAGAACAAACTAATTTGTGAGTATGTTACCAAGTCGCGTTTATTTACTGATCTTATATAAATATGCAAGCTTTTTATATAGCCCACTTTAGCATGTCACAAAATCCGTGCAATTGTATATGTCAAGTCGTGGATTGGGAAGTAAAATATGCTGGTGCGCTTCAATAGAAAAATCTTTGAATCAGAGGTAATTGTTCAACAAAAATTTACACCAGTGTAAATGTGTAGCTCTTGGCAGGGACCAAGCTTCGTCCCAGTGGACCTTTAATTTCCAACAGTCTTGAGACCATGATGGCTTTTTTGCCGCTAATACTATAGGACCCAGAATTCCGATAGGTCGAAAATTTTGCAATATCAGATAAGATGGTTCGCTTTAGTTATTTTTTCGCGACGAGTCTACCTGGTTTGACTGTCTAAATAAATTCGTCCGTTAGAGCATTCCATGCACTGCCTAAAGTTTTAGAAATTGATGGACATCATGTTGGATAGTTATCAATCTTAAATCTAAAGTTCTTTGATCAGTCGAAATTAGTCCAGTGCATGTCGATGATTTGAAGCCCATTGTCTGAGTTCAAACTAATTCGCACACAGGACTGAATGATTTCATCACGCAATTTTAAAATTTCGGTCAAAAGAATTAGATCCAGTTAATAGATTATCCACATAAAAGATCTCGTTTTTAATATATTTTGAAGCTACAGGAAAAGGGTATGAGGATTCGTCATCAGCAAGTTGGCTTTACGGTAAAAAAAGCGTATAGCTAAAATGGGGCTGCAGAAACCTCCGTGAACGTAACTCGTTTGGAAGTTCCTCAAAAGTGCTAATATTGTTATTATGATAGTGTAAAGAATTCGTTGAAATTTGTGATGATCCGGATGAATACAGATTTGCCGATACATTTGAGCGATGTCAGAAGTCATAGCATAAACAAAGGTGCGGAAACGCAAAAATAATAGTGAAGAGATTGTCTTGGTATAGTAGGTCCAGTTAGTAGAGACTTCATTCAATGAGAGATACCTTTATCGGTTTTAGCTGAAGCATCAAATACAACGCGTACTGGTGGTGAGTATACTAGAATGTTTTAATTATCGGATGATGGGACATATAATACCCAGGTCCACTATCATCACAGGTACGTGCTTACCATGTGGGCCCAAGATCGTGATATATTCGTTCATGACTTTAATGTATCTTCAGCCTTTAATGAGGAATCTGAATTTCTAGTCTCCTCTGTAAGTGATAGAAATCTTTTATAAGCTGAAGTTGTTTAGAATTTCCGAAATCGACATCGTCTACGCGAAAGGGTAATTTTACTATATATCTACCGTCAGTATCTGCTGATGATAGTGTTATTTTTGATAATAGGTCTCGCACGTTAGAATCATCAAAAGGATCGGAGAATCATTAGAACCTTAGGTCTTCAATATTCCAAAATTTGGTTAATTGACTCGATTAGATCAGTTAATTGACAAGTTACAGGAAATACATCTTTATCATTATTGACTCCCCCGCTACGACCCAGCCCAGTTGTGTTTTTGTAGTCAATTAAATCACAATCATTTTGTGAGCTTGATTAATCTGTCCGACAGATAGAAGAGAAAGTGTGGTACATTTGCCTGAACCGGACCAGTGACATCTACAGGTCTTGGTATGCCATGAAATTGGTGGATCAACGAGTATTATGTTTTTAGGGCATACTGTTTTATTACATTGGAAACTTATTTCAATTCGGACTTTCTAATTCTGCAATTTCATCAACAGTTCAAAATGACAATGTTCTTTGAAATTTATCGGTTTTAAAGGAATTTACAATTTATTTGTACGACATGTTTTGAAAGAGGTTTGCATTCCATTAACAACCCCGATTGGAATAGAACAAATTTTGCATAGAAGTTTTAATTTTATTGGTCAAATCAGGTTCAGTAATAAAAGTGGCGCTGTTGCACAGGTATCAAGTAAAGCGCCAGGCTTGTTAATGAATTACCTGCTGAGTCACGCATCTGGATGAGAGCACTGTCATCAATTGAAAACGCGGTATTCTAAGCCTATGGTTTGTATAATTATGAACGACTAGTCAAGCTGTCAATAGATCCCTTATCATCAGTTTATTACAGTAGCGGGTGAAAGTTCGATTTTCCGGCAGAATCATGTTTTTGATACATTTAGCATTATTTGTTTGTTAGTTGGGGCTGATTAATGCAATGCAGTATCGATGGAATCTTCTTACACAGACTCACGGCATCATTGAAGTGCCAATTTCCCTGGTGTACGCGAGACAATTGCATTGCTGAAGTTTATGAGATTTTACGGTGCATTTTTATGCGTTCTCCTACAAGTTAATGCGATTGAATGTTGACGACATTTATCAGGGTGGATGTAAAAATGTTTGCAACATGGGCCGGAGGCAGAGGAGAGGTTCGTCACTAAAACTCCGAAAGAACTGGCGTGTCCAGTTTTTGTTTCTTCTGAAATTATTATTCGAGTTCTTCGTCACGTCTTCGTTTGGAAGATGAGTCCAGGAATCGCGATGTTTACCGCCGAGGATGCAATTATTATTAAGTCTGAAGGCAAAGTTTGGGATAAAATTACAAAATAGATTTCGAATGTTTAAGGAGAGGCAATGGTGCGTTGTAGTGAACGTTTCTTGCCATTTGACCCACATTTCTGAGTGGTAACTTATTTTTTCCTAATATTCGGCCTAAGTAAGGATTCGGTAATAATAATTTGAAATGACTATGAATTATTTATATGTTGCCGAAACATCATCTGTCAACCGTTTTCAGTATCTGTTGTTTAGAATATATTTATTGGATCATAAAGTGTGAAAGACAAATATCGAAGTCATAATGTTTTACAAGATTAATAAACTCTTTTCTTCGCTGATATGTTTTTAGTTAAAAGATCTGAAACTTTAAATATAATTCTATAACTCGCATCAAAAGCGCTAGCTTGGTTGGTTTATGAGCCAATTAAACATCCGGAGGGTATAAAAATTTTGTTTCCAGATCAATCAAAAGATCATTACGATGTATCAATAAGTGTTTACAATAATGTTTTGAAAGATAATGTAATTTTCAGATACCATCAAATTTAGATTAAAATCAGTAGTGAGGAGTTTTAGCAGCGATCGTTGAGTCTTAACAACCTGGTAGTGATTTCCACTATGGTATTATTCGTACTAATGTTTGCATTGTATCATGAATGCGTAATGCTGATTCTGATTGGTGATTGGTTAACTTTTCAAATTGATCCATAAGATCGTAAAATAATGTTACAGGCGTCTTCACCGAGATTTACTTCATTATCTCTGGTGTGAAGTTAATTCGAGTTTTCTCAATAAGTCTTTCATATTGTTCGAAAAATAATTTCCTTTACTTTTGTAAAAGCGATAGTTAATGGACTTCTAGTTTTGGCGCCTTCAGACTGTTGGACATGGTTCATCCTGAAGTTTAGTAATTTTACGAAGCTATCATTACGCGTTTTTGTTCTAAAAAAGAAACCCTTGCGGTTATCCATTTTAACGCTGAATAAATTTATAAAAATAATAGTAGCTGAATAATCGTGATAAATATTATAAATTGATAATTAATTGTAATGCTTATTTCTCACATAATAAGCTACTGAATTACTTGTGGTGATCAATTTATCTAAGAAACGACGAACACTTAATTATAATTAATAAATATAATTATGAGAATTAATAATGAAGTTAGAGATTAACTAATAATTAATTATTCTGTCGAAAAATAACTGAGTCACCATACAATGACCAATGGTAATTGTCGATTATTCAATAGGAAATTAATTAAATTAGAGGTATACGTAAATAATAACAGAATAATAACGTACGTAAATATTTAAATGATAACCAGCTGCACTATTCAAGTTATTGAATAAATTGATTGCTCAGTGACAACCAATCGATCAGTCAAACTTGCAGACAGTGAAAATTGAAAATTACAAATGAATAGGTTGAATATATTGTCAAGTGATAAAATGATATGATAGTTAGTATTGAATAAATTTTAATAATTCAAAAACTTATGTCTCATATGTGTTGCGAAGTCCAACGATTGCTGGCAGCAGCTTTGGGTGGTGTAGTGATTTGGATCCTTGGATCGTCTTGCTCGTCTTCTTTTGAAATCAGGTTTTGGTCCACCCCGAGTATTCTATTTCTTCGGTACCCGACGCATTTGACGTGCAGATATGCCGGGCATTCCCCTATCCGCCACCTGAGGAGGCGCCCAATGCGGGACCCAGCAAGCCTGACACGAGGTGTGTGTGTGTGTGTGTGTTTGTGTGTGTGTGTGTGTGTGTGTGTGTGTGTGTGTGTGTGTGTGTGTGTGTGTGTGTGTGTGTGTGTGTGTGTAAGTATGTAAACCACTTATAACTTTTGAACGGTTGAACCGATTTCATCGCGGTTGGTGCCATTCGAAAGGGCTTCATCAAACTTAGATTCCCTGTTAATTTAAACCGATTCGGACCGATAGATTTCGTGAAATTTGGAGGAATCTCAAAAAAAATAGGAAAAAAAATTTTTTCAGAAGTGGTTTTTTTGGGATAACTTTTAAACAGCTTTACCGATCGATTCCAAAACTAATCAGCTCTCAACCTTGAAAACCACGTCGATCGCCGCTAATCCGGTCAAAACCGGTTGAGTCGTTCGAGGGATAACGTGAACGAAAGAAACCAAAAGTGTTTTTCGAGTTACTCGAAATTTCTAGTTCGACCAATTAAAACTTAAAAAATCTTAATAAAAAGTTCTGGCGGTTAAAACATTCAAAAAATAGTGTTTTATGAAACTTCTATCAGACTTTGAAGCTCGAAGCGCTCAAAAGCATAGAAAAAGTATCTATTTGAGCTCGGAGAGCTCAAAAGCGGCCAGGTATTAACGGAATTGGCGGAAGTTGCAGGGATGGCCTTTAGGGTCAACCGTTTTTCTAATTTTTCTCTACTGTTAAGGTAAAAGTCCCAGTACTTGCTCAGGAACCAGTATCTGCTCACTCCATGTATTTATAGATCTATATTCACAAGTGCAGATATACAGATGCGTGGAGTGAGCAGGTACTGTTTTCTGAGCAGCTACTGGGGCTCTTATCTTACTGATCTTTTTTCTTACTTTTAAACGAGAAATATTTCCACAAGGGTCGACACTTTTTTTCTTTAATAGAATGTAATATTTACATTGAAAGCTCTGAATATTAAATTAAAAAATTGAATTTAGAAAAATGTTATTTCAAACTGTAATTTTTCTAGTTTTGATTACGACGGGACCGATTTTACATTTTATACTGTAATTTTTCGAGTTTTCTTTTTTCCGTGTACCATTGTAAGAATTAAAATGAATATAATAAGAGTAATGTACGAAATATGAGACATTCCATGCCGAATCAGACAATTTCAAAAATTTAAATTTTTTATTTCTCCAGTTTTTTGACATTTTTAAAACCAATTAAAAAATTATTTCTAAAAACTTTTGAGGTTTTCTTGTGTAACGTTCTAGCGAATTTCGAAATTTATTTTACGGTTCTTAGAAATTATTTTTAACTTCCCGCTAAAAATCTCAGATTTTCAAAAATCGGGAAGTTATTGTTTTTACCCCGTTTGGCAAAAATCGAGTTTTCATCAGATCTCGACGTTTGAAGGTCACAGGAAGCTTCCCTGACTACCCCCGCAATGTTGTCACTATGTCTGTATGTATGTATGTGTGTGTGTGTGTGTGTGTGTGTGTGTGTGTGTGTGTGTGTGTGTGTGACTATGTGACTCGCTTATAACTTTTGAACGGTTGAACCGATTTCATCGCGGTTGGTGCCATTCGAAAGGGCTACGCTGAACTTAGATTTCCTGAGAATTTGAACCGATTCGGACCGATAGATTTTAAGAAATCTTGAAAAATCTTAAAAAAAATAAGAAAAAAATCAGTTTTGAAAGTAGTTTTTTTGGAATATCTTTTAAACGGCTCTATCGATCAACTTCAAAAACTAATCCGCCCTTAAGCTTGAAAAACCACGCCGATCGGCGTCAACCCGATCAAAATCGGTTGATTCGTTCGAGAGATAGCGTGAACGAAAGAAAACCGAAAAAAACCGAAAAAAGTGTTTTTTTCACATAACTTCGTCATTTCTTCTCGGATCACTTTTGATGACATAGCATAATTTATAGAGCTTAAAAAACCGCGTCGATTGCCGCCAAAAACGTAGAAATCGGTTAATTAGTTCAAAAGATATCGTCAATAAAAGATTTAAAAACAAGTGTTTTTTTAAAATCACTGCGACATTTTTTTTTTTCATTTTTTTTAAATATCTTCGAATTGGCTCAACCGATCAACTTCAAAAACTAATCAGCTCTTAACTTTGGATACCCGCATCGATCGCCACATAGAGCGTCAGAATCGGTTGATGCGTTCGTAAGATATCGTTGTCGAAAAAAATCGAAAAAAGTGTTTTTTTGTAATAACTCCGAAATTTTTCATTAGATCAATTTTTTTGTTCTAAATTTTTTATAGAGCTCAAAATAACACATAAATTGTATTTTTGAGCTCGAAGAGCTCAAAAACGTCATAAGTGCAATTTTAAGCGCCTAGGTATGGAATTAGCGGGAAGTTGCAGGGATGGCCTTCAGGGTCAACCGTTTTTCTAATTTTTATTAAATAAAACCTCGATCATTCCGTTGCAAGAATTATTTAACGGAGTGACGAGGAGATAAAGAAATTCTGCGAACGCCATCGCGACTCGAATTCAAAACTCATGACGCTGCATGAGATTCGGGCCTCGATGGTGTTCACTAGGGTAACCTGAGATGCGGCGTTGCGACATTTAATTATTAAAATCTATTGTACTGGATGCAAATCCAAGGCATTCTGCCCTGAGCAATCAGGCGACAATCATCTTGGGGCTCCGGACGTATGTCCGGTGCCATCTGGCCCAAATTATATAATTAATTAAACAATTTACTTTAATTTTATATAATCGTGTGTATTATTTTAAATATAATACCCTTAATAATTATTTTAAAAATTAATAGAGTATCTAAGAGCAGGGTGCGCCTGGAAACTATAGATCTCCTATAGACACCTGCCTGGTAAATTATAAAAATATGAGCTGGAAAATCCAGAACGTAACATCTTGATTACTTTTTCAAAAGGAATCATATTAAAAAAAAAAAAAAAAAAAAAAAAAAAAAAAACCGCTTTTTTTCGGTTTTCTTCTAATAACTTTTTTAATAATGATCTCAAGGCGCGCAGTGGCCCTATCGGATCCGGCTCTGGCTTACCAAAGCATTGCATTGGACCGGGTTCGAGTCCGGCGTACACCAATGAATATTTTCAATATTTAAGTGTATTATTCTGCTCAGCCCAAAAAATAAACGAGTTCCAATCTCAAAAGTTTACCCCCTACCGTAGTCACTCATGACCTTAGTAGTTTATGCGACTTTAAAACAAATTGTGGCACCCGCGCCAGTACCTGACATTACCGCGAGGGGGCACGTCAGTGCTCAAGGTAGTGGCGACATCGTGCAACAGCGTAAACCGAGGAAGCAGATTCTAACCGCCAGACCAGATTACAACGACGCTATATATTCTTAACACACGCTACAGCTGTAGCTCGCTCAGACGCAATTATTTACTGATAATTTATTATTTATTTGATACAACGATTGTAATAGTCTAAGTTTATACAGAATAAATATATAATATTTAGACAATTAGGGTATTGGTAATTGAGTTGTGAAACCCGCGAACTCCACTAATCCCTACAGTGGTGACCCTCGACTAAGCTATTACAAAAAAATAAATAAGAAAAAAACAAAATGAGTGATAACGAAGAGGAGAAGGTGACAGAGTTGCAGAGGCAGCTCACGGCATTGCAGGAGGAAATGGCACGGATGAGAGAAAACAACAATCAAATCCAGTTACAGCAAAACCTTCCACCCGCCAACCCAGCCCAGCAGCATGATGGGCCTCCAGCCAACCCTCTAAACAATAATCAAGGTCAGGATAATAACCAAAATCCACAAGGTACTAATCAATTACACTTAGCAACTATAACTAGCTACAAATTACCTCCTTTCTGGAAAAACAAACCCCAGTTATGGTTTACCCAAATCGAGGCAATATTCCGCAAACGAAACATTCGTAGCGAGAGATCCAAATATGACGCTGTGGTAGAAATTCTAGACCAATACGCGATAGAAGAGATTTCCGACATCATCGAGCAACCAGTTGACGACGGATCATATGGATTATTAAAAGATACAATGATAAAACGTTTCTCGGAATCATCTGAACGTCAGCTACACCGACTTTTGTCTGAAGTAGAACTAGGTGACAAAAAACCATCTCAACTACTACGACAGATGCGTGATCTAGGTAGAAATCAAGCTACCGACAATCTATTAAAGACAAAATGGATGAGTTTACTACCACCACACGTTACAAACGTACTCCTGGTAGCACAAAACGTGGACTTAAACCAACAAGCCGACATAGCTGACAAGTTAATGGAAAACTCAAACGGTAACGTGATGGCAGTTGAGACTACAAACTCACAAGAAGTACATTCAATAAAAAATACACCAGTGAAGCAGAGTGACAGATTTGATATATTGGAAAACATGATACTTGAGCTACAGAAGAGTGTCAGACAATTACGGGGAACAAATAAAGCAACATTCCAAGAAAACAGATCACGCTCGAGATCAAGACCGCGATTCCGCTCCCCAGATGGTACATGCTACTATCATCACAAGTTCGGTGAGGCTGCGTACAAATGCCAGGGACCATGGTGTACAAAAAACCCAAACCACACACCGAAAAACTAAAAACACTGTCGTCTACGGAGGCTGAAGGCGACAGTGACAGAAATCGTGAACTACGCCTCCATGTATACGATAAAGCTACTCATCAAAGATTCCTGATTGACTCAGGATCCGTCGTATCTGTTATACCTCGATCATCTATCAAGCATAAATTAAATCAAACATCATACAAACTATATGCAGCTAATTCAACAGTAATAAATACATACAGTAAACACCACATCACACTGAATTTAGGACTTCGACGAGAAATTAATTGGAATTTCATTATAGCCGACGTAAAATCCCCAATCATAGGAGCTGATCTGATCGCTCACTACGGATTGGTGATTGATCTCAAAAGAAGAAGACTGATAGATCCAAAGACATCTCTCGAAATACCTGGAAAGCTCAAACAAGCAGCTGAATACGGAATCTCTACCCTCAGCACTAGTCAATTACCGCAAAATAAATACGCACAGCAACATAAAGACCTCCTAGAGGAATTTATTGACATTACGAAGCCGAGAACGAGATCACGAAAAGATATTGATCCGAAAATCGAGCATCACATACTAACAACGGGACAACTGGTGAGGGAACGCCCTCGGAAGTTAGCGGGAGAGAAATTGGAAGCTGCCAAAAAAGAAATCAACAGAATGTTGAAAGAAGGAGTCATACGTCCATCAAAAAGCCCATGGGCGAGCCCAATTTTACTTCGAAAAAAGAAATCAGGTGATTGAAGATTGTGCGGTGACTACCGCAAATTAAATGCTCAAACAATTCCAGACAGTTACACACCACCAGCAATACAAAACGTAATCCAGCTACCGCCAGGGACAACAGTTCTATCCGTGTACGATCTGGACAGAGCGTACGCCCAAACTCCAATGGCTGAGGAGGACATAGAAAAGACAGCGATAATTACACCGTTTGGTACATATGAATACTTCTACTCGCCATATGGAATTCGTAACGCCGGTCAGACTTTTCAACGCAATATCGATGATGCACTCAGAGACCTGGATTTCGCCGAGGCATTTGTTGACGATATAATTGTAAAGTTAAAGAACCATGAAGAACATTTACAACACACAAGAATTCTGTTTGAGCGACTGCGCAAACACGGGTATGTCATAAATCCTAGTAAATGCATGATTGGGCAAGAAGAAGTGACGTACCTTGGTTACACGATCAACAAGGACGGTTATAAACCCCCCAATGAACGAGTAGAAGCATTAAAAAATTTTACAAAACCAAAGACGATCAGAGAATTGAGAACCTTTCTAGGCTCAATCAACTACTATCGCCGTTTGGTACCACATGCAGCACAAATACAAATACTATTAAATAACTACTTGAAAGACTCTAAGAAAAATGACCGTCGTATCATCCAATGGACTCCAGAAGCTGAGGAAGCATTTGAGAAATGCAAAGACAACATAGCGTCTATTGCACTCACCAAGTTTATATCAAATACAGCACCACTCGCTCTAATTACGGATGCATCAGACACAGGAATAGGAGCGGCATTGGAGCAGTTTGTGGATGGTAACTGGACACCGGCAGGATTCTTCTCAAGAAAATTGAGTGACACAGAAACCAGATACAGCACTTATGATCGCGAGGTGCTGGCGATCTACGCGGCAATAAAATATTTTCAAGATATCCTGGAAAGTCGTACATTCACGATTAAGACCGATCACAAACCTCTTACGTATGCCTTTCGACAAAAACCACAAAAAGCTTCACCGAGACAAGCTCGCCAACTCTGTTATATCTCCCAGTTCACAACAAACATTCGATATGTGAAGGGTGAAGAAAACGTAGTGGCCGACGCACTTTCTCGTGTAAATGTGATTAACATGCCCACTCGTCTTGATGCTGAGACCATAAAAACGAGCCATAAAACGGACGAGGAACTTCAAGACATCATCAGATCAAATAAGTCACTAAACATGCATCGACTGAACATTGAACCCAACATTCCGGTGTACTGCGATATATCCACAGGAGTAGTGAGACCGTACTTACCAATTGATTTAAGAAAAGTCGCATTTGATGTAATACATGGATTATCACATCCAAGCGGCAGAAACACCAGCAAATTGATAAAAGAAAAATACATCTGGCCCGGCATCAAAAAAGACGCACTAAGATGGTCCAGAGATTGTATTGAATGCCAAAAAGCAAAAGTTCAACGTCACAACAGACTACCACACACGAGCATTGAAGTCCCAGACTCAAGATTTAATCACATAAATATTGACATCATCGTCCTCCCCGAAGTAGAGGGATACCGTTATTGTCTAACAATAATCGACAGATTTTCACGCTGGCCAGTCGCAGTTCCCATGAAAGACATGACTGCGGAAACAGTAGCAAAAGCACTCCTAAGTAACTGGATATCACACTACGGCACACCGTTGACAATCACAACAGACCAGGGAACCCAATTTGAGTCTGGTCTATTTAAAGCACTTGCTAGGTTCACCGGAGCCACAAAAGTGAGAACAACGGCTTATCACCCAGCATCAAATGGTATCATTGAAAGATGGCACCGAACACTGAAAGCTGTATTAATGTGCAAACCTGAAACACCATGGACTCAGAGTTTACCCATGGTCATGCTCGGACTCAGAACCAGTTACAAAGAAGACCTAAAGGCTTCACCAGCTGAAATGCTCTACGGGACGACTCTGCGAGTACCAGGAGAGTTTTTTGTTCATCAAGATGCAAATGCAAACCCTCAAGTGTTTGTCGAGAGACACAGGGAGCTGATGAGAGAATTACCCCCAACACCAACGTCGCATCACAACAAACCACGGCTATTTCTCCTGAAAAACATACAAAATGCATCACATGTATTTGTTAGAACTGACCACGTAAAAGCACCATTGGAACTACCTTACAGTGGACCATATGAGGTGATTGACAGAATCAACGAGAAAGTTTACAAAATAAATGTCAACGGTGACCACAAGAATATTAATATCGAACGACTAAAGCCTGCACACCATTCCAACGACGAAGTGACACAGGAAAATAAACAATCATCAGCAGGTACGAAAAAAAGAGTGTCATTTTCCTCAAACGTCAAATACACTGGAGGGGGAGTACCTGTGGCACCCGCGCCAGTACCTGACATTACCGCGAGGGGGCACGTCAGTGCTCTAGGTAGTGGCGACATCGTGCAACAGCGGAAACCGAGGAAGCAGATTCTAACCGCCAGACCAGATTACAACGACGCTATATATTCTTAACACACGCTACAGCTGTAGCTCGCTCAGACGCAATTATTTACTGATAATTTATTGTTTATTTGATACAACGATTGTAATAGTTTAAGTTTATACAGAATAAATATATAATATTTAGACAATTAGGGTATTGGTAATTGAGTTGTGAAACCCGCGAACTCCACTAATCCTTACAAAATTTAAAAAAAAAACAAATTTAGCAATATAATGGCAATAACATGGAAATTATTTTTCACATTAGATTCGCTTGAACTTCCTTAACTATTTTGATATCTTTTTCTGATTCTATTATTTTAAATTAATTTAATCAAATGATTTTTACCAATGACATAATTAATCTCCATTTAATTATCTAATCGAATGATGCGCGAATTAATTAGACTACGTGGATTACCAATTGTGTAATTAATTAAATAGTTGCGAAGCCGATGCAAAACAAATTTTTCGATCGTAAAGCACTCTCTACTTCGCATCATAAGTCGTGCAAAATTAAAGTTTTTTAAACTGTCTGATTTGGCGCGGAATTTTCCACATTTATCATGATTCAATAAAATCTACAACAATCATTTCATTGCATTAATTAATTTATTCGCCGTATGTGGTTATGCTATTTCCTTTCTCAATTTAGGCATTAATTTTACTACTTACAATTAATTATCTCATAACTACTATTAACACAAGGGTTTCAAATGGAAAACATATTTTTTCCTAATAATGTCTTTATTTGTTATATTTAACGCCCATAGAACTCTGAAAGCAAAATTTAGTCTTGCATACTATATATTTATCCTTACAAGTTAATTTGATGTGTTTATGTTAGAATTGTGACCTATGTCATTATTGTTAACTTGTGATATAATAAAAGAAGTTTATGTATTTCCAATTTACTGTTCATAGCAATGGCTTTTAATGACGTGAAAATTCCTGAAGTTGAACTAAATAATGAATCTTCACAATTTATCGGCTCACAAATACATAATTATGTTTTGAAGCTCCATAAAAAACCATGGATCTCGTATTCAAAGAAGATTTCAATACCGACAAAAATTTTGCAAGTTATATATAAGCTCCGATTACATGAGATTAGTGACCCTGAACATCGCACAAAATTACTAGTAAGAGAGCTGTTAGATCGTTCCTTACGTCGTTGCACAATAATAAAATATTTAAAAATTCTACAAAATTATTCATTTCTGAGTATAAAATTATTAAATCTCGAAGAATATATAAGTCCTCTTCAGCTCGGTTCACCATCATCTGTGCCTACATATTCCGATATTATTAATATGCTTAAATGGTGCAGTTCCAATAAAAATGAAAATGAAATAATTTATGGTATATTACTGAGCTACTATTCTGGGTTACATGAACCAGATATATGTGCAATCACAAATGAAAATTTAGTTCAAATACACTCTCGAGAACCATTGATATCTATCGAAGGTAAATACTCCAACGGATGGCAAGTCGTTTACTTTGATGAGCTGATGGAATTAATAAATGAACTTGTCGAAGTTTTCAAAGATAAAATTAAACTTTACAGCATGGGTATAACAGAAAAACTTTTTGATGTGCTACCACGAACATTTTTGTTTCTTATGAATCAATTTTATATAAAAGCACTGGGTAAAACTCCACCTATTGGATTTTGTATACGTATGATGAGATACATTATTAATTGTTTAATTACGAACCCAAAAATCCAAATCAATGATATAAATGCTTTGAAATATTTAACAATTAAACCAAACCAACCGATACAATCTGATCCTCAGTTATTCTGTCTTGACAAAGATTTAGAAGAGCTGAATCGAAAGTTAAAAAGAGTATCAGAAATGAACTTTTCAATAAATCGATATAATAATGATGAAAATTAAAATAATTAAATTTATATTATACAGTTAAACGATTAATAAATTTTTTTTAAAATCACTAAATGATTCAGACAAAAATTACATTCTAGTAGTTATTTGGAAGTAAAAACTACAACAATTCATAAAAATTATGGTTAAAATTATTTTTTAACGATCACATGATTTTCTTTTTAAATTTAACAAAGATACTTATAATTTTTTTTTAATTTTTTTGAAAAAATAAAAGAAAATTGACATTTTTCAATTGTTTTTACACGAAAAAAACTAAAAAATAAACAAGAAATTAGTAGACTGATAAAAACAAATTTTATTAACGATTTTCGCTCAACATACATTTTTTAGCTTCCCGCTAAGAAAATTGAAAATTTTCAAAAATCGGGAAGTTATTGTTTTTACCCCGTTTTTCGAAAATCGAGTTTTCATCAGATCTCAATTTTTTGAGGTCCTAGGAAGCTTCCCTGACTATTCCCGCGATGGTGTCTGTATGTCTGTATTATGTATGAGTGTGTGTGTGTGTGTGTGTGTGTTTTTTTTTTTTTTTTTTTTATCTTAGGGGGGGGAATCCTTCTTACGGATTCCAGGCATAGCTGTTCGGCCTGGATATGTGGCGACTCGACGCTAACGCCCCTACCCACTAAACCCTAAACCCCTTTTCTTCTTTCCTCTAATCCCTCATGGAAACCGCCGTCAGGCATTACTTCGTGAGGGGAGGATCTAGCTACTGCTATTCCTTCTGGTGGCTAAGGTGTTATTTTTCCTTCCTTCTAGTTTCTGTCATTTGCCCTTTTTCTTTCAATGGAACGCAGCTCTGTAAGCACTTCGGTGGTAAACGTGCTTGTGGCGTTCCAGGCAGCTTCGGATGACAGCATTTCTTCTACTATTGACTCTGGTGTGATTTTCTTGTTCAGGATCTTCTCTAACTCATCACGCTGTGGGTTAAAACGAGGGCACTCAAAGAAAACGTGCTCCGCATTTTCAGCAACTCTTGGGCAAGACGGACACTCTGGGCAATCATCGTGCTTAAAGCGATAAAGGTACTCCCGGAAACAGCCGTGTCCTGACAACATCTGGGTCAGATAGTAGTTGGCCTCGCCGTGATTCCGGTTAAGCCAAACGTCAATCCTTGGTATGAGACGGTGTGTCCATCTCCCTGTTATCGCGGCGTCCCACTGCGATTGCCATCGCGCGATGCTGTTCTGCCGTTCTTTAGCTCTGAGTTCCTCGGCACTTTGTGCGGTTGTCCTCTTTCGTTGGTAAAGGTTACGCCTTTCCTCAGCTAGGACTCTGAGCGGCAAAGTTCCGGAAATGACACACACTGCTTCCTCTGATATTGTTCGAAAGGCGCTGGCTACTCTTAGCGCGCTCAGTCGGTAAACTGGACATGCTTTCCTCCATGATTCTTGGATCTCAAGTGCGTCGGCCCAAATGGATATACCATATGTGAGGACCGATGTAACTACTGATGATAGCAATGACCTCCTTGTCTGCTTCGGACCACCGATGTTGGGCATCAATAGTACTAGGTTGGCTACTACTGCTGATGCTTTGGTGGTCACGTGTTCAACTTGTTGTTTAAAGTTAAGTCGGGCATCGAGCATCACTCCCAGATATCGAATGAATGGTTGGGATGTGATTTCTTGGTCTCCGACGTTTAGATTGATCGTTTCCACCACTTTTCTGCTAGTGATAAGTACAGCCTCGGTCTTCTGTTTAGCCAGTTGTAAATTTACTGTGTCCATCCACTGGTTAATTCGCTCAAAGGTGATAGCGAACATATGTTTTATCTCATCAAGATGCTTGGCGACTATTACTACGGCTACGTCGTCCGCGTACGCTACCAGTTTGACGTTTCTTGGTAGTTTCAGTCTCAGCAATCCGTTGTAGCACACGTTGTGTGTGTGTGTGTGTGTGTGTGTGTGTGTTTTTTTTTTTTTTTTTTTTCTCTCTTAGGGGGGGGAATCTCTTTACGGATTCCAGGCATAATTGTTTGGCCTGGATATGTGGCGACTCGACGCAGTGTCATACTAAAACTCGACCCTAACGCCCCTACCCACTAAACCCTAAACCCCTTTTCTTCTTTCCTCTAATCCCTCATGGAAACCGCCGTCAGGCATTACTTCGTGAGGGGAGGATCCAGCTACCGCTATTCCTTCTGGTGGCTAAGGTGTTATTTTTCCTTCCTTCTAGTTTCTGTCATTTGCTCTTTTTCTTTCAATGGAACGCAGCTCTGTAAGCACTTCTGTGGCAAAAGTGCTTGTAGCGTTCCAAGCAGTTTGATTCGACAACATTGCATCTACTATTGTCTCTGGTTGGATTCTCCAGTTCAGGATCCTCTCTAACTCCTCACGCTGAGGATCGAAACGTTGACACACAAAGAAAACGTGCCTTGCGTCCTCAATAACCCCTGGACAAGACGGGCACTCCGGAGAATCGTCGTGCTTAAAGCGGTGCAGATACTCTCGAAAGCACCCATGTCCTGACAACATCTGCGTTAGGTAATAGTTGACTTCACCATGGTTTCGGCTCAGCCAAACGTCGATCTTTGGTATGAGGTGGTGTGTCCATCTTCCTTTTGCTGCGGCGTCCCACTCAAGTTGCCATCGCGAGATGCTGTGCTGCCGTTCTTCTGTTCTTAGTTCTTCAGCGCTCAGTGTAGTTGACCTCTTTCGATGGTAAAGGGCCCGTCTTTCTTTAGCTAAGACTCTAAGCGGCAGAGTTCCAGAAATGACGCACACTGCTTCCTCTGATATTGTTCGGAAGGCGCTGGCTACTCTTAGCGCGCTCAGTCGGTAAACCGGACATGCTTTCCTCCATGATTCTTGGGTCTCAAGTGCGTCGGACCAAATGGATATACCATACGTGAGGACCGATGTAACTACTGATGATAGCAATAACCTCCTTGTCTGCTTCGGGCCACCGATGTTGGGCATCAATCGTACTAGGTTAGCCACTACTGCTGATGCTTTGGCGGTCACGTGTTCAACTTGTTGTTTGAAGTTAAGTCGGGAATCGAGCATCACTCCCAGATATCGAATGAATGGTTGGGATGTGATTTCTTGGTCTCCGACGTTTAAATTGATCGTTTCCACCACTTTTCTGCTAGTGATAAGTACAGCCTCGGTCTTCTGTTTAGCCAGTTGTAGGTTTACTGTGTCCATCCACTGGTTAATTCGCTCAAAGGTGATCGTGAACATATGATTTATCTCATCAATATGCTTGGCGACGATTACTACGGCTACGTCGTCCGCGTACGCTACCAGTTTGACATTTCTTGGTAGTTTCAGTCTCAGCAATCCGTTGTACATGATATTCCAGAGAAGTGGACCGAGAACAGAACCCTGCGGGACGCCTCCAGTAACATCATACTCCTTTGGACCATTCTTCGTGTCATATCTAAGGACTCTATTCGTGAAGTAGCTAGCGACTATCCTTCGTAGATATCCTGGTACGTTCATCTCTTGAAGAGCTTGCATGATGCGATCCCAGTTGGCGGAGTTGAAGGCATTTTTGATGTCTAGGGTTGCCACCAGACAATATTTCTTCGTTCCACCCTTCCATCTGGTACCGGCGATTGCGTCTTTGGCTATACCGACAACCAGGTTGATTGCGTCCAGGGTTGATCGTCATTTCGAAATCCATACTGATTGTCTGCTAATAGTGGATCGACAACTGCTTCTATCCTTTGGTGGATTATACGTTCGAGTATCTTACCGGCTGTATCCAACATGCAGAGTGGACGATAAGATGACGGTTCTTCCGGTGGCTTTTTCCTTTAGGAAGTAGTACCAGCCGTTGTTGTTTCCACTTCCGAGGAAAAATCCCTTCCTTCAAGCAGATGTTGTAGACATCGAGGAATAACGCTGGCGCTGCTTTAATAGATGTTTTCAAGGCAATATTAGGGATTCCGTCCAATCCCGGCGCTTTATTATTCCCGACGCGGTTACAAGCTTCCATCAGTTCTTCTTTCGTCACAGGTGGGATATCATTCAGTTCGTCTTGTGTCAACAGGTAGTTGAAAACGCGCTGTCGTGGAAACAGTGCAGTCACGATCTTCTGTAGGAGTTGAGGACACGTAGGAGACGGCATTGGCTGGTATTTCAAGTTTGCCATGACTACCTTGTAAGGTCTGCCCCACAAGTCTTTGTCCACCTCGTTGATTAGCTCTTTCCAGCAGTTCTTCTTGCTATCCTTGATGGCTTTGTTTAAGTCTCGACGAGCTTTCTTGTATTCTGCGACTAGTTCCGCTGAGTCAGGCCGCCGATAACCACGCTGAGATATTCTTCTTTTCTTGAGACACTCTTTCCGTAGGAAGCTGATGTGTTCGTTCCACCAGTGCACCGAAGGTCTTTGGTTCATGCCCCGTTTACGAGGCATGCAGGTGTCGCAAGCCTGGGTCACTCTCTTCATCAAGTCCTTGGTCATTTCTTCTGCAGATCCAGTAGTAAGCGGTTCACTATTTAGGGCAGCTACTAGAGCACCTGGGTCAAAGGATTTCACCTTCCACCCAACGATGTCAAGTTTCTTAGCCGGTCTTCTAGGATTCTGGTCCTTTGATACTTCCCAGAGAATCGCATTGTGATCGCTGGCCGTGTAGATCTCCATCACCTTCCAGCCGTAGTTTCCTCTGATGAGGCTGCTGCTGACAAAAGTAAGATCCACAATAGAACTTGCGTCTCCTTTAGTGTACGTCGGCGCATCGCCGCTGTTTAACAATACTACATCTAACGTAGAAAAAGCTTCCAGTAGTTCTTTACCTCGAGCGTTGGTGTGTTTGCTGCCCCATTCCACTGCCCAGGCGTTGAAGTCTCCAGCTATTGCCACTGGGTAGTACTGCTTCGCGTCCTCCGTCAGTCGATCCAGAAAGTCCATGAATTCAACAATAGTGAGGCTAGGTGGTGTGTAGCAGCTGTAAAAGCGGATGCCATCTACCGATGCTGCTACAAAGCCGGCGCTGCCATTGTTAACGACACTCTGGAAGGGGAGCTTGCGACAGGACCATATGACAGCTTTTTTGGTGCAGTCAGTTTCCCATGGTTGGCCGCCGAGGTGTTTATACGGTTCCGATATAAGCACAAGGTCAAGCTTCTGTTCACGTACTGTCTGCATGAGCAAATCATGTGCCGCTTCACAGTGATTGATGTTTAGCTGCAGTATTCTCATTTTCGTTTATCAGTTATCTTCTTGAGTGCCTCTTGGTATACTGGGCATCTGCTTGTGCCGGCATGATGGGCGTTATTCTCTGTACCGGATTGATCCGCACACAGTGCGCATTTAGCAGGCTTATTACATTCGGTGATTTTGTGTCCCTCTTCTCCACATTTAATGCAAAGTTTGGAGCGGTCGACTTTACTTGTGCACTGAACCGCACGGTGTCCAAAATGCCAGCATTTATAACATCGGACTGGTCTTAGTACTGTTCTAATACGACAATTGGTCCAGCCGATCCTAATCTTACCGTGTTCTCCTACCACTTTCTGCGCTACCGTTGCTGCCAGAGTCACCGACGCAATTTGTGTTCTGCTACGTAAGACCTTACGAATTTTGATGGCCTCTACTGTTATACCACAATCGTTTCCAGCTGCCTCTTGTAAAGCTGTTAGAATGTCATCTTTAGTTGTAGTATCATCAATATCGCGAATTTCCAGGTCTTCTTCAGGTCCTGTACTAATGACATTTGCGTCCTCCTTAAGTATTCCCGCGATAGTCTTCTGCAGGTCTTTACCTCTATCACTACTGCCTTTCGACAGCGTGATGAGAATGTTCCCCTGTCGCGGTCCTGCGTATCTTCTCGACTGTGTTGCGGACCTGATCTGGGCGAACGTCCGCCTTGATCCGTGTAAGTATTTCAGAATACTTATCTTTGTTCGCTGGACGGATAATAAGTGCCTCCGGTCTCGTTGCTGTTCTTCTTGGCTTCTGGTTCGGCTTCGGTGGAGGCACCAGAGGTTTTCTGGGAGCAGTTTCTTGCGCTCCTTCTTCTTGTCCTTTCTGGACTGCACCTTTTCCCAGCCTGGCTTCTTGTTCTGTTCACAAGAGTTTTGTGGGAGATCCTTAACCACTTCCTGCTTCTTGATGGGATGACCAGGTCCAACGTCTTTCAGCTTCTTGGGAGTATGAAAAGCTCCGCCTTCGGGAGAACGAATTTTTCTTTTCAACTTCCTCAGGATGCGGCCGTCTTGGTCAAAGGATTCAGTCTCTGCCGTTGTGATAGTTTCACTTTCTTCTTCAGCGACTGATTCTCCGTCACCTTCGGCTCCAGTGTCCATCGCTTCTTCAACAACCACTTGACTGTTTCTCTCCGATGTAGCACAAGGGGTGCGGTGTAATGATGAGCGCCATTCTTCGTCCAGTTTCTTGAATCTTCCAAGAGCATTGACTACACCGGTTGTCTTGGTCTTTATCTCCTTGTGGATATTGACCTTAGTTTGGACAAACTCTTGCAGCTCAATGGTCAGCTTCTCAAGGCGCTCCAACGCTTGCGTTCTCTTCATGTCAGCGCTTGCTTCAATCGCTGCTTGTTGAGCATGAAGCCCGTTTCTATTCATGTTTGTTTCCTGTAACGTACTCATACTTTTTTGATTTACCAGCGCATCGTACGGAGTGGAGCGGGTTGCCATAACTAGGAACGGGTGTACCCTCGGAGATAGTACTCCGACCCCTACTCCTACCCCAGTTCCCTGAGGCCTAGCCGACACTTAGCCAGTCCCGGAATACACGGACGGACTAGACTCGCTCGGAGCGGTGAAGATTCCGATCTCTAACACTCACTGCGTACTTCCTGATCAAGGCCCGAAGTGGCTGGCTCCTGATCCACTGCTGCAACTTTCACCTCGGCAGAGCAAGCTCACATCAGCCGTGGCCTGCATCGTCGGAAACTACGATACAGGTTCCGGACACTCCCAGTGAGTTACAGCAGGAACCAATCGTCTTGCTAGGTCAGTTAGTGTGACCAACCCATTAAAGGGGAGTTTTGTCCACGGGAGCTTATTTTGTTTGGTTATTTTGCTTGGCTCCTACCCGCTGTACCTCATCAACTAAGAGATTAAGTGTCATCCAAGGACAGCGAGCGTTCTCCCATCCGCTCGGGGAGACGCGCCCGGTAGCAGTATCTCTTCTGCCCCGAGTGTGTGTGTGTGTGTGTGTGTGTGTGTGTGTGTGTGTGTGTGTGTGTGTGTGTGTGTGTGTGTGTGCGTGTGTGTGTGTGTGTGTGTGTGTGTGTGTGTGTGTGTGTGTGTGTGTGTAAACTTCTCATAACTTTTGAACGGCTTGACCGATTTGATCGCGGTCGTTGCCATTCGAAAGGGTTTGACTAAACTAAGATTTTGAATACAAGTTGGACCGATTCGGGCCGATCAATTTTGAGAAATCTTAAAAAAACTGCGGTTTTTTTTTAATAACGTTCAAACGGCCTGACCGATCAATTCCAAAAACTAATCAGCTCTCAACATCGAAAAACCACGTCGATCGCCACCAAGCCGGTTAAAATCGGTTGATTCGTTCGTGAGTAATCGTTGACGAAAGAAATCGAAAAAAAGTGTTTTTTTCGAATTACACCCAAATTTCCGGTCTGATCAATTTGTGTTTGAAAACATATCATAGAATTTGAAAGACTGCGTTGAATTCCGCCAACCGCGTGAAAATCGGTTCATTCATTCAAAAGTTATTGCGGTTTGAAAATTCAAAAAATAGTTTTATGAAACTCCTATCAGATTTTTGAGCTCGGAGAGCTCAAAACTACACGAAAATCATATTTTCGAGCTCGAAGAGCTCATAAACGTAATAAGTGCAATTTTGAGCGCTTAATTACGAAAGTAGCGGGAAGTTGCAGGGATGGCCTTCAGAGTCAACCGTTTTCCTAATTTTTTTGTTAATATTAATACAAAATTAATTAAAAAATGTATTGTTGACTATTTCAATAACTGGTACCATAAATGCGGCGTAAAATAGAATAATTAAAAAAAAAATATTCGAAAATATCTATTTTTCGCCAAAAATGAGGTAGACCCTAGTTCCAAATAATTACCCAATTTTTTTTTTATCTTTAGTACCGTAAGTAGTTCTTAATTCTGTTTTTTTAATATGTCCTTTTGTCAAGAATAATAATTCATAAACACAATTAAAAAACTGTGATAAATATCCAATTTGTTTATATCTCTATTGATTTCAAAAATGTACATACAATGAATAATATCAACAATGAAAAACTTTCTATAGTTTATGACTAATATTAAAAATACATATTGTTTATCAAAATGACACAACAGTTATGATGATCTTTTTAATAATTTACAGTCAATTAATACTTACAATTAAGATTTCTAAATGATATGACCATTCATCAATTACGTAAAACATTTAGAAGTAGGTAAAGTTTCATTGATCCGAAATTATACTTTCAACATAATAGAACACTTTGTTTTAATTTTTTATGTGTAAACTTATTACTTAAGGAAAGAAAAATTTTATTTTACTTTACGCAATCGTAAAATAATGTGAAATAGTCTTAAAATTTTGTACGTAATAAAAGAATGGTCTCTTGAATTTAATTTAAACTAATTTTTTTTCTTTTGTTGCTGCTGGTTCGGCGACAACGATTCTTGATACTCACGTATCAATTTATCTTGAATTTCAGGTAAACATGGACTGTAGCGACTGTACTCCATCGTAAATTCACCTTTACCCTGAGTTGAAGATCTAAGCTCTCCAGAATAGCCGAACATTTCATTGAGAGGTACTTCGGCGTAAATAGTTGCCCAACCTTCACTGCCTTCTGTTCCAGTAATCACACCCTTACGTTTACTTATTTGACCCATAATCACGCCCTTTTTGTGAAAAATAAAATTTTAATTATTATAATTGTACTAAATAAAAATGTTACAACCATAGTTTTAGAGCTTACTTGAAATTCATTCGGTATCGTAATTTCAACAGCCATAATGGGTTCCAAAAGTTGCCAAACGCCATTTTCAAAAACTTGTCGAATCGCACCTTGCCCTGCTAATTGGAAAGCGTACTCCGAAGAATCAACTATATGATGAGCACCGTCTTTCAGTATAATTTTAATGCCAGCAACTTTATGTCCTGTTAATGAACCTTTCTCACACATTAATCTGAATCCCTTTTCAATTCCAGGAACAAATTGTTTTGGAACATTTGTACCAACGGTTGCATCTTGGAACACAATTTGAGTGTTTTGATCAGGAGGTAACGGCTGAAAATAATTTAAAACAATAAAAAATAGTTTGTTGATATATGTACAAAATAAAATTAGTTATCATACTTCAACTACTCCAATAACTCTTCCGTATTGTCCCGCTCCTCCAGATTGCCTCTTATGAAGATAATCATATTCACATGGCGATACAATCGTTTCTCGGAAAGAAACTTTTGGCTTGCCAAGAGTAATCGGACAATTATATTCACGTTCCAAGCGCTGGGCATAAATTTCTAAATGTAATTCTCCCATACCCGAAACTATACTTTCCTACGGAAATCAAAATAATGTTTTTATTGCTACATGTGAGGCTATTTTTATCAACTAAATGTAACAAAAAAAGATACTTTATTATCTGGATCCCAAAAGAAACGGAATGTTGGATCTTCTTTAGTAAATCGTGCTATCCCTTTTGCAAAATTATCACGATCCTTTGGATTCTTAGGTGAAATGGACATCGAAATAACAGGGTCCGGAACGTGCATTGATTCCATTGATATTTCTAATTTCGCTTGATTTGTAAATGTGTCACCAGATGCACAGTCAATGCCAAATAGCGCAAAAATATCTCCAGCATATACTGAATCGACATCCTCCATTTGACTTGAATGCAAACGTACTAATCTAGATATCCTGACCTGTTTATTATTTATTAGTAATAAATATTAAAATATTGTTCATAATTTCAAAGTAATACTTAAAATAATTAAATTACCTTTTTATGATTGCGAGTATTGTAAATATTTTCACCTTTCTGTAACATTCCTTGATAACAACGGAAGTACGTTAATTGTCCGAATTTACCAAGTTCCAATTTAAAGGCTAATCCTACAAATGGTTTATTTCCATTACGAACGGAGTCGAGGACAACTTTTGTAGGTTCAGATCTAGAACAATTATAGAACGTAAAATAATAATTGATAATAATTTTTAAATTCAATTAGGATTAGACCTAAAAAGATGTAAATAATAAAAAGAATTTTTGGATTGGTTAGAAAAATCTTTTAACACTTAGATCTTTTTAATTTCAATCCTTAATTCATAAAATAAACATTACGCATACCAAAGGTTTTCTAACGCAACTTCATATCTCAAAAATGACAACTCAAACGACATAAAAAATTAATGGTTATTTATAAATAATATTTTGATAAACAAATATCGTACTAATTATAAATTTATTTTATAAATTTTTTTAGTAGTGCATTTATAGTTGATTATTTTTCATCTAGAATTTTTAATCATAAAAAATTGAGGTACGCGGTTGTGTTAGAAAACCTTCAATATTAAACAAGTGAGAGTTGGAATTGAACAAACAATAATTATTTATTTCACTATTAAATACTTACTGTTCTTCAGTTGGTTTTAATGCATAATTAACAACTTCTCCTGGATGCGGTAAGTAATCTATGACAGCATCTAATAATGGTTGAACACCTTTATTTCTCAAAGCAGTACCAACTAATACAGGAGTAAAGCTCCTTTTTAAGCAACATCGTCTGATAGCACTCTTTATATCATCTTCTGTTATTGAGCTTTCATTTAAAAATAATTCACCCAGCTTCTCATCAACATTACTAACGTGTTCAATGAGTTCTTGACGTCTGTCATGGGCCTCTGTAATGTAAAAATAAATCAAATTTTAAAGAAAACCATAATCAAATTCAAGAATACAAACTAATTAGATATAAACATCGCATTTACCAGCTTGCATGTTTTTAGGAATTTCATCTTCTCTTAATATTTCTCCAAAATTTCCGTCAAAGTAAATCGCTTTTTGTGTAATTAAATCAACTATTCCCTTTGACTCTGATTCTAAACCAATAGGAAGTTGAATAAAAGCCGCATTATGATTCATTTTCTTGCGCATCTGATCTAAAATTTTTTTTGGATTTGCTCCCATGCGATCAAGTTTATTAATAAATGCTAAACAAGGTACACTATAACGCTTCATTTGTCGGTTGACAGTAAGTGTTTGTGACTGAACACCACCAACAGCACATAAAACTAAAACTGCGCCATCCAAAACTCTTAACGCTCGTTCAACTTCAACTGTAAAGTCAACGTGACCAGGCGTATCGATAATATTAATATTATGATTTTTCCAAATTGTGTAAGTAGCAGCCGATTGAATAGTTATGCCTCTTTGTCTCTCCAACTCCATACTGTCCATTACAGCTCCTACATTATCTTTACCTCTTACCTGTACAAAATTATTTCATTACGTTAACGACTCTTCAGAAGATTTTATTCAAGTATTATAAAAAAAATTAGCAAAAAAAAATTTACAAATTGAAACTTTACCAAGCTATAAATTTTTTTAGTAATAATTTATTTGTTCCCTGATAAAAAAAAAAGTATTGAGACAAAGAAAAAAGTATTGAAAAGTATTGGTTTTCTAGTCATTCCAATACTTTTCAATACTTTTTTCTTTGTCTCAATACTTTTTTTTATTCAGGGTTAAGTAAAACCAAAGAATGATCAAATGTCTGCTAATTTTAGTATCATAAATTATCAGTCATCTAACAAGTCTTTGGTATTATTGAATAAATAACTTAATACTAAGAAAAAAATTGCATTCATAGTTTTTTAAAATTTCTACATATGAAATTATTTTTGAAAAAATTTTTTACAATAATTTTTTTGTTGAAAAAAATTTTCAAAATTGTTAGATGTCTGTTAATTTTAGTATCATAAAATGATATGAATCACGTAATATATGAATTGAAATAAATTGATGATATACCTCATGCATTTCTGCAATTCTGCCAGTATAAAATAAGATCCGTTCTGTTAACGTCGTTTTTCCTGAATCTATGTGAGCTGAAATTCCAATATTACGGATCTTATCCAAACTTCTAATCTCCGCAAACTTCTCATGAGATGCCAGAAAACGAACATGATTCTGTAAAAGTATAAATTTACATCAATTGACATATTATACAAAATAACTATAAAGATGTAATAATAATCAATTATTCAAAATACAAGGATATATAATTTAACACAAATGTCTTTGAACAAATTTAAAAAGACAAAACTAGTTGAGCAATTATTAAATTAACCTAAATGATTCATGATCAAATATTATTACCAAAGTACTCGATGACAGTCGTGGAAATTGCTTCCCATACAGCCTTTTTCCAAATATCTTTAAAATAGTCATTATGATACAGTATGTAAATATTCAAATACAAAAACTAAATTAATTTTAATATCAGTCACACCGGTCTTATTAATTTTTATCACTGTCATAATCTCGTGAAATTTTTAACCTCTGAAAAAATGATAAAGTAAGTTCTTCCGGGTTTTTTAAATTTCCTTTTATTGTCGCAGGTCAATTTTTTTGATGAGAATACTGCCATAATCCCTGATAGCCACGCTTTGATTAAAAGTAGTTGGATTTCAGCAGTTAACTTGACATCAAGTTTGCCGTAAATTTTTACAGTACAACAGTTGTAAACAAATTGATTAAAATCTACAGCCCCAATTTGAATACAAGTTAACACTGAACTTTTGGTTAAATTGTACTACAATTTTACTACAACTTGAATAAAATACTTGTACTGCAAGTCTTGACGTCAAATTGCAGTGTAACTTGTAGACGGCAGATTGACAACTGTACTCCAAATTACTCAACTCTATGCCAGCTTTACTCAAGGAGCATCCGTAACTCGAAATTTTTAAAATCACGGTGAAAACAACTGTACTCCAAATTACTCAACTCCGTACCAACTTTACTCAACAGCATGTGGCTGTAAATGAAAAATTTTTTTTCAATTCGCACTGTATTCAAAGCCAACAGTATTCAATGCTGAGTTTACTCAGCGCTGAATAGATAAATAAGCAAGCCTCGGTAAGAACGAATTCAATCAGAGAGAAATGACCATATGGCGCTGTATGGAGATTCCGAAATCATCTTGAATTAATCAAGATAATATTTAAATAGATTGAACTTGGTAATAAATATAAACTAGTCATTACTTATTAGATTTATTTATAGAAAAAAAACTAGTCTATTTTATTATACCTTTATAAATAATTATAAAAATGATAAAACTTGGGTTAAAAATATTTAAATATTAATGAAAATATTTTAATTTTGATAATTATGGTCACACGATTTATTTAAAAAATTAGTTTGATTATAAAAACTTTATAATATTTTATTAGTTAAAATTAATACAATTTTATTATAAAATAACATTTTGTGCACAATTGTTAGCTTACATTAAAATAATTAGGTTTAAGAACAAGTATGTGAAAAAAAAATTGCTTCTAGAAATATATTTCTAAAAACTTGATTGTGTTGAATCAATAATACTCATTTTAGTATTAATTAAATATTATTATTAACTATAATAAATTTAATTAATAAAAAAAACTCTTATTATTGACTCAACACGATCAAATTTTAAGAAATTAGTTATAAGGAAAATTTTTTTTCTTATAAAAAAACGCTGGCGAAATCATAATGATTCAAATGTAAGAATAATTAAAACTTATTAAAATTGAAAACAAATGTTCGAAAAAAAAATCTTAAGATCAGTTAAGAACAGAAATATTAAAAAAAAATGCTTCCACAAATAAATTTCTGAAAACTTGATCGGCGTGTTGAATCAATAATATTCGTTTTATTATTAATTAAATATTATTATTAACTATAATTAATTTAATTAATAAAAAAAAACTCTTATTATTGACTCAACACGATCAAATTTTAAGAAATTATTTTTATGATTTTCTTTTATTTTTTTAATCTAAACCTGCACTATGGATGATTGGTAAATA
The DNA here is from genome assembly GCF_020080835.1 of Cotesia glomerata. NCBI lineage: Eukaryota > Metazoa > Arthropoda > Insecta > Hymenoptera > Braconidae > Cotesia > Cotesia glomerata. The sequence goes on along the minus strand of NC_058163.1, from coordinate 9,470,149 downwards.
TTTTAATTTTTCGTGATTTTTCACGACAGAGTGGACAGCGATCTCCAATTTTTCGATTGCACTCATTGCAAAGACATAAATGACCGCATTTAATAAAGGCCCCGACAGCAGCCCGAAATCTACAGCAGCAGCATATGCTTGTCCCTTCCGGAATAATCTCTGAAAATATTAATTTAAATTGGTAAAGAAAAATTGATTAAATTTCATATAATAATTTCTAAGTAAAATACCTTCGTCGTCACATGCTGAGTTACTTTGAGTTACTTGAGTTACTGTTAAGCCAGACGTTGACAGACTAGACTGTGACATCCTAGAACTTGACAAATTTGCCATCGCCGGGCTAGAACCGGCGGGGGCAGACGCAGACGATTCGTTGACTGTTAAGCTAGACGTCGACGGGCTAAACTCTGACATCGTACGACTTGACAAATTTGCCATCGCCGGGCTAGAACTGGAGGGCGTACACGCAGACGATTCGTTGACTATTCGTTGATTATCTATTACAGAATGTATCAGCACAGCTTTCACAAATGGTTTACAAGAAATGAATCGTCCTCCTGTATTAAACACTAACAATCAATTTTCAAACAGAAATATTGACCAACTGCGAAGTAATTTGCTCGCTTCACAAATTACAGTTCAAGATTTTTTGGCAACTTCTGTTGACCGCTATCAGCAGAATTTAATTTTGCGTGCTGTTGCCAGTGAAGCTAGTAAGATTTCTTGTCTTTAATAACTATGTTTCACTATAGTTGTTAAAATTCATGAATAATCTTACTTTATATTTTTTTTTTACTCTGTTTTCTCTTAAACTCATCTAGGTTTAAATATTAGAGTGCCTCGATTAACGGATCTGCAGGATCCGCCTAATGTCATTAATCAACGTACCTACCCAGATAGGTTCACTCCAAGAACCTCATCAACGGGACCGACTATGCCAATACAGCCTATGTCAGCTGAAGCTGTGATTGATGACACGGTTGCAGGATCATCGGAAAATGCGAGTGCTTTAGATGACACTTTAATAATCTCATCGGATAGTGATGATGAAGGTAATTTTTCATTAATTATTTTTTTTAGTTTTCATTTGGCCATCTTATGAAACAATTTAATAAATAATTGGATTTGTTACAGATTACTTCATTAACTTCTTAGTAACTTCAGTGACTGATCGCCGTGCGTCCACACCATCTGGCTTAACTTTCAACAATTCTTCTGCGTTTGAGCCATCCGGTTCTAGTTCTTCGATGGCAAATTTGTCAAGTCGTAGGATGTCAGAGTCTAGCCCGTCGACGTCTGGCTTAACAGTCAACGAATCGTCTGGGTCTGCCCCCGCCGGTTCTAGCCCGGCGATGGCAAATTTGTCAAGTTCTAGGATGTCACAGTCTAGTCTGTCAACGTCTGGCTTAACAGTAACTCAAAGTAACTCAGCATGTGACGACGAAGGTATTTTACTTAGAAATTATTATATGAAATTTAATCAATTTTTCTTTACTAATTTAAATTAATATTTTCAGAGATTATTCCGGAAGGGACAAGCATATGCTGCTGCTGTAGATTTCGGGCTGCTGTCGGGGCCTTTATTAAATGCGGTCATTTATGTCTTTGCAATGAGTGCAATCGAAAAATTGGAGATCGCTGTCCACTCTGTCGTGAAAAATCACGAAAAATTAAAATATTTACCAATCATCCATAGTGCAGGTTTAGATTAAAAAAATAAAAGAAAATCATAAAAATAATTTCTTAAAATTTGCTCGTGTTGAGACAATAATAAGAGTTTTTATTAATTAAATTAATTATAGTTAATAATAATATTTAATTAATAATAAAACGAATATTATTGATTCAACACGATCAAGTTTTCAGAAATTTATTTGTGGAAGCATTTTTTTTTTAATATTTCTGTTCTTAACTGATTTTAAGATTTTTTTTTCGAACATTTGTTTTCAATTTTAATAAGTTTTAATTATTCTTACATTTGAATCATTATGATTTCGCCAGCGTTTTTTTATAAGAAAAAAAATTTTCCTTATAACTAATTTCTTAAAATTTGATCGTGTTGAGTCAATAATAAGAGTTTTTTTTATTAATTAAATTTATTATAGTTAATAATAATATTTAATTAATACTAAAATGAGTATTATTGATTCAACACAATTAAGTTTTTAGAAATATATTTCTAGAAGCAATTTTTTTTTCACATACTTGTTCTTAAACCTAATTATTTTAATGTAAGCTAACAATTGTGCACAAAATGTTATTTTATAATAAAATTGTCTTAATTTTAACTAATAAAATATTATAAAGTTTTTATAATCAAACTAATTTTTTAAATAAATCGTGTGACCATAATTATCAAAATTAAAATATTTTCATTAATATTTAAATATTTTTAACCCAAGTTTTATCATTTTTATAATTATTTATAAAGGTATAATAAAATAGACTAGTTTTTTTTCTATAAATAAATCTAATAAGTAATGACTAGTTTATATTTATTACCAAGTTCAATCTATTTAAATATTATCTTGATTAATTCAAGATGATTTCGGAATCTCCATACAGCGCCATATGGTCATTTCTCTCTGATTGAATTCGTTCTTACCGAGGCTTGCTTATTGATCTATTCAGCGCTGAGTAAACTCTGCATTGAATACTGCCCTGACAGCCAAGTTGGCCGCAACTTTCTGTCAATCTACTGCCGCAACTTGTCACCAACTTGGCGGCAACTCTTGGAAAGTAACTCGGTTGGTGTCAACTTGTTCACCAAGTTGTCGGCAAAAGTTGCTCTGAAACTTTTTCACACCAAGTTGACGATAAGTTTCTCAAGAAATTTGGCGACATATTGCGGCAGTAGATTGGTCTCTTTTTTCTCAGAAACTTGTAGCCAACTTGGCGCCAACAGTTACAAATTCGGAAGTTGACCGCAAGTTGTCGCTAAGTTGGTGGCAACTATCTGGCACCAACTTGGTTGGTCTGAAACTGTGGCTATCAGGGTGTTGGCTTTGAATACAGTGCGAATTGAAAAAAAATTTTTCATTTACAGCCACATGCTATTGAGTAAAGTTGGTACGGAGTTGAGTAATTTGGAGTACAGTTGTTTTCACCGTGATATTAAAAATTTCGAGTTACGGATGCTCCTTGAGTAAAGCTGGCATAGAGTTGAGTAATTTGGAGTACAGTTGTCAACCTGCCGAACAACCGAGTTCATTTCCAAGACTTGCCGTCAACTTGGTGATAAGTTGCGGCAGTAAATCGACGGAAAGTTGCGACCAACTTGGCTATCATGGGTGGCTATCAGGGATTTTGATTACTTAGATGCCCTGATAGCCAGCGCTTTCTCAGTAAGTGTTGACTTCCAGCAGTTACGGTTAATTTATACATCAAGTTGGCGGTAATTCTTCACTCAACAACAGTTGTAAGCAAATTGACGGAAATCTACGGCCGCAACTTGAATACAAGTTAACAATCAAACTTGTAGTTAAATTTCCTTTCAACTTTACTACAATTTAACGGAAATACTTGTACAGTAAGTTTTGACGTCTATTTGCAGAGTAAGTTATAGGTAACTAATAGGTAATCGCTCGCTTTGCCAACTCTTTCCGTCAAGTTTGCTTCAAATTGCGGACGTAGATTGACAGTAAGTTATATGTAAGGTGGCTATCAGGGTGATAACTATGGAACCTTTCGTTAGTTGTGCAGTGATTTTCAATACCGATCGTGAGAAAATGTATTTTAATTTTCTCAGTTCTGTAAGATGTCAGGTCACGACTTGATAATTTCAAATTGTCGTTTTTAGAAAGAAAAAACTTATAAAACTGTCTATTTAGATTTGTGATAACCAGGAAATTAAAAAAATTCTCGATTATTGAAGGAGTGAAATCATTCAATTAATAAATTTATTATGAATTTTAACATCAATAACTTCCAAATTCATTTTCATGTTGAATACATTTTTACATTTTGCTTCAATTAAATTTTAAATATTTCTAACAAGAAACGTGATTACTTGCACTACGTGCGAAAATACAGTCGCTTTGAAAAACGTCATAAAAATGTGAGTGTGCATCTTAGCCCTTGTTTCAAGTAATTTAATTTTGGACAAAACTTTGTTGTTTTCGAATTATATTTACAAATGAAAAAAAAAAAAAAATCAAATTGACTTCTTTAATTGTAATCAATTACTAACATTTGAACGAGTTTTAGTCAAATAATTTTAACATTAGCTGAATTTTTATTTTGAAAAATAGCTTTTCCGGAAATTTGCTTATGAATAATTCTTATTAGTTGTTAAATAAATTTTACAAATAGATAGATAAGTAATATTTAAAGTTTAATTAGCAATAAATTTTCGTAAAATAAATTTATTATATATCAATACAAAAATAAATAATTTGCATTCAATTTTTGATACATAAATGAACTAATCATTTTTTATTTTTATTTTATTAATTATTATTGAATATCATTCATTTTGAAAATGATCTTTAACGTTAAATATCATATTTTATTAAATTTCTGAAAAATATTTTTGCCCTGGTAGTATAGAGTAAATACAGCGTGGATACACCACGCATTCACTTTGGAGACACCGTGGATACATGGTGGATACACGGTGGACACACCGAGGATACACCGTGTGCAAATGGAAAAAAGGCCATTCGGCAGCCGAAATGGAAGTAGATTTTTCAAATAAAAAAAATTGATTTTTAATAAAATAATATAATAACACTGATAATGTATAACTTAATTCATGAATTAAAAACAAAATTCAATAATAAATTTAGAACTATTTAGAACAAATTTTGGAAAAAAAATTATCTTGTGAAGAAAAAGTTTCTCAAATATTTACCAAAGAATAGGGAAGTGAATAAATAATCGATTATTATTTTAATCGATTATTTTTTTTTTCATTGTCGATATTTTAAAATCGATTTTATTAATGGTAAACATCGATTTTTATTAAATCGATTATAAGAGTTACACTATTTAATTCGATTTTTAGGGTACCCTCCTTTTGATATAATGTAAAGTATCCGAAGCGGTCATAATACTGAAAAGACATGATCTACATCGCCATCTACCGAAAAAGATTTTATCCACTTAGATATGCTTCGAAAAGACTGTATCCGACAGACATTATCCGAAAATAATGTTCCTATTTTTATTTTCCGACCCGCCAAATTGCGAAAAAGACAAACTCCTCATCGCCAACAACAGAAACAAATTTTATCCGCTTAGATAAACTTCGAAAAGACTTTTTCCGATGAAAATTATCCGAAGATAATGTTCCTATTTTTATTTTCCGGCCCGCCAAATTGCTAAAAAGACAAACTCCTCATCGCCAACAACAGAAATAAATTTTATCCGCTTAGATAAACTTCGAAAAGATTTTTTCCGATGAAAATAATCCGAAAATAATGTTCCTATTTTTATTTTCCGACCCACCAAATTGCGAAAAAGACAAACTCCTCATCGCCAACAACAGAAAAAAATTTATTCCGCTTAGATATACTCCGAAAAGACTTTTTCCGATGAAAATTATCCGAAAATAATGTTCCTATTTTTATTTTCCGACCTGCCAAATTGCGAAAAAGACAAACTCCTCTTCGTCAAGAGCAGAAAAAAATTTTATCCGTTTAGTCATGATCCGAATAGGCAAAGTTCCGCATGGACACTTTCCGAAATTTTTACCAAATGGTAATGGAAATTCTTTATTATCGGTTTACTTATTTTTACAGGCGATAATGTAGATTTCGGTAAATAACAAACGAAATTTGTATGTTGAATAATAATATATATATTTATTAAAATTTTATATCCGCATGTGAGCAAATTTGATCTAATATTAATTATATAGTTAAAATATTTTTGCCATTAAAAATATTATATATCATAATAAAATTTACTAATTAAAGATAAATTAATAACTTAGTAGATAAAATATCTTCACTAATTTCTCTGAGTTTTCTTTACGAAAGAATTTTATTAGATTTAAAAAAATTTTCGCACTTTTTAGTATTTTTCTTCTGGTTTAATATATTTAAGTGATTAATTTTTTCCAAAGTTTATATTGTATATTATTACTAACGTTAAAATAAATTGTAAATTCCAATATAACAGATCTTAAACTTTTTTGAAGACAAATACTATTTTTGCTTGTAATCGTATTGATTCTCGTACTATTATTGTAATAAAAAAGGATATGTATTTATCAAAAAATATTATTTTATTTGAAAATATACTACAAAACTTGTTACAATAGGATGACAATAATAGTAATAAATTAAAATCATTTCATATAAATTAGGAAGAAGTCAATCTAGATAAATATGATCATTTTCTATTTAATTTATTAATTCATCAATTTTTTCAATGTTAGTCCATATTAAATTATTGCTGTAAGTATTTGATATGTGATTAGCACACTCAAAAAATTTTTCCATATTTAATTTTTTTTGTTCATACAAATTCCACATATGCGCTAACATTACGTTTTGTGTCATTTTCCTATCTTTCGGAATATTTCGAATGGTCTGGCAATTAAATAAACATAAACTTTTTATTTTTGTAACCTCTTGAAGAGTTGCTAAATGATCTGAAAACAATTAAAAACAAATAAATTAGTTTATCAAAACAAAAGTGATATCATGATTAAATTTTTAACTATTTATTACCGGTAAACTCCCAAATATCAGGGTGGGATCCCATTTTTAAATTTAGAGTTCTATGGTAAGATTCAATATAATTATTAGTCTTGATAAAATTACCATAGCAACTAAATTTTTCTGGTTTCACAGTATTGATCCAAAATTTTAAAATATAATGGTTTAAATGTCTGAAAACTTGACTCAGTTCTTTATTAATATTTATCAGCCAAATGAAACCGTTGATAATGTCCGTCGCAGGTAAAAGAGCAAGGCCTATTAGTTTTCTCATGTATGCCTTTGCATCTTCTCTGCTATTAATAAATTCATCCAACTTTAATTTAGTAGCTTTAGTTGTTAATGCCTGTAATATAAATATTATTAATTATTATTATTATAATTGAATAGGTAGTAAGTAATTAAATATATACCTTTACATAATGGAAATTACAACCACATTCCTGTGCATTAGGATAAGTAGACTTTAAAGCACCACTTAAACCTAACTCAAAGTCAGTCACAAAAGTTTGTATAATAAAATGTGGTGCTAAATTAGTAGCAAAGTATTCAAAAACATCCTTATAACTTATCATAGTTTTGTTTGTCATGAGAACCCATGCGACTGGAAGTGCCTGAAAGTAGTAAAATAAATGTTTTATTATTCAATGATAGTTCTTCTGAACTAATAATTTTAATATATATTAATATCTTACATTGTCTTCAACAAGTGCCATTACTGTTAGAAATTGATATATTTCTTTCGGTATTTTGGGAATAATTTGATAAGTTGCATCAACGAATATATGGTTCGTATTAATTGACTTCAGGAATGCCTTGTCCGCGTAAACAATAGCGTGTGATCCATCGGCACTATTTATATACTGGATCGTTAGTTTACTTTTATTACGAGACATTAAATTTTCCCATTTTTTCATGTTTAAAAATGAAGCATACTCTTGTAATGATTTTGGTTGGGGAGGATGACATTCACGTCGCCAATTATTAATAGTAGATAGCATGCTTGAAAATGGAACAAGAGCTGCTCCTTCAGGATATCTACAATGCAATAATAAATTATTTGTTTTTTTTTAACGGAATATTGAAAAATCTAATCACTTATAATCAAATACATACTTTAAGCATAGTTCATCTATGTTAGTTGTTACACTTTTATCGTTAGTATTTATTGAATTATTTATGCGAGGGGTCGTATATATTCTGGCTTTGTTGTTTTCAATCAGTTTGCTACTGTCTTTTAATGACGATGACATTATCGAAGTTATACCGGCTGTAAATGTTTTTTTGTTAAGTTAAAAAAGTTTAAAAAATTATAAGAAATCAAAAATTTATACACTATACCTAAAAATTGACAAATGTTCGGGCTAGTAGTGCGAAGTTTCTGTTCCAAAACTCGCCAGTGGATCATAGCTACGTCGTTAATAGCCGGACAATTTTGGTACAAACTGAAGTTGATTGGGTTGAACCTATCAATCCAATTAACCTTGTAATTTTCAAAGAAATTACTCAATAATTCCTTCGTATTCTCATTCATATTATCTGCAATTGCATTGAATTGTATTGCAATTTTATCCTCTGGCAGTAGAATAATTGTCATTAGTTTCCGTAGTGTTAAATTAACATCGCCATCGTCTTCATTTACATTGTGTTCATGTGCAATAGATCGAAGCATCTGCAATTAATAAAAAAAAATTATTCCAATTTTTTTAAAGTTTGGTAATTCAATGTTTTTTAAAAATTTTTTACAATATATATATATATATATATATATATATATTTAGTATATATATATATATATATATATATATATATATATATATATATATATATATATATATATTCAGTATATTATAATGTACTAACATTACACAGGTTTTCAAACGATCCCTGAACTTGTAAAAATTTTGCACCCAAACCTGTTGTCATTTTTGAGGTGGAATCAGCATATATTATAGTCCCATCCCGGAGATTTGGTAAAATTTCTTTTAAAGATTTTCCAATTTCTCCGTTGGTAATGGAACTATAATCTTTGGTTAAAAACCATACAATCGGAAAAGCCTAGAAATATTGTAAATAAAATTAATTTAATTTTACTTTAGCTTCACTTCATTTTTTATCAATTGCTATTAACAAAAATATACTCACATGCTGATTCATCTCTGCAATTACGACAGTTAAAAACTTTGAATTATCAAAATCAGGAAGCACTTTTGTCGTGGTTGATACATATAAGTTTTCGATATTTAAGCCATTGATAATATCTTCACTATAAATGATCATCATTTTATTATCATTTTTCACTTGAATACTAAATTCTCTTTCATCATAAATATCCGCTGAAAAGCACTTAAGGAATTGCCATTGTTCATTTCCTAATTCCTCTACCAACTCGCTATAGCTTTCAAATTTTGGGAATACTGTGCGCTTACGCCAACGTGCCATCGTCCGTTCTATTTTTTTAAATGGTAGCACGTCAGCCAGCTCTGGGTGCCTACAATTTAAATATTAAATATATTATTCAATAATATTAATATTAAAATATGAAAACTTTTTATAATTAATATTTTTAAAATAACAATGTATCACATGAGATGAAATTTCAAAAAAATTTTTTTTTAATTACAACTGTCAACATTTAAATGCATAAAAATGATAAATATTAATGGCATATTCTTTTCATTTCTGTTTATTTGATGTAGAAAATAAATTAATTACTTACATAATAATCAATGTATCATAAATTTGGCGGCTTGGTTTGTGGTTTGTAGTTGTAGCATAATACAGTGACCGTCGAAAAACTATTTCTGATTCTAGAAGTTCAGTCGATTCTTCTTTAGGATGAAATTTATGATCCGTCCCTCTTCTCATAATGCCATTTTCAACTATAAGCGACCCAGGGCATTTTTTACTTCTTGCATACTTACAATATAAATACCTAGAAATAATTATTAAATTTATCAAAAATTAGTGCATAAAATGAACGTACATTAATACTTCATTTTTTTGTCCCATAGTGAAAAAAAAAAAAAAATTAAAAATCATTTCACATGTTAACCCTCACCACAAGAAATATTATATACATTAATTAATCATTATTTCAAGTAATCCGGCAGATTAAAAATGATTAAACAATTGAACATTGTTAATCATATAAAATTATTTTGTTTAACCAAGAGTAATTCATTAAAAATATCATACCTTTTATCTGTACGACGATCGGTTTTGTTAATGTTATAAATATAATGGTCATGTACAAGAGTCTCCCAATGATTAGACGAGCGGATATTAAATCGCATTTTATTTCTAATAAATTACGTAAGCATGCAATAAATAATTAAAATTTCTACGTTTGTTTTCAATCAAAAACGCTTGTGAAGTAAGAGTCGTAGGTAATCATATGTCATGAACGACGGAACTCTTCTGTTTAACTTCGAATGATCAAGCTGCAGTCAGCCAATTGTCATCCCCTCCACCTGTTTTTAATATACTAGTGCTACTGTCTAGCGAGAAAATCTCAATCAACCGCCGAGAAATACCTTGGGCACTGCCACTAGTTCTTTCATCTTTGTTTTACATTTTTCGATCTTTCTCTGGAACTGATACGAACAACATACGAATTTTGATTATTTCGTTTTTTGACAAAAAAGTGTGTTGACAAACCTTATCGTAAAAAACGCTACTTTTTTAATTTCAAACGGCTCGCAATTTTAGGCAAAAATAGGATACTAATTGCTTTTATTTATTGCTCTCCAAAAATAAAATTTTTACAAAATGTGACTAAATGCTCTTTTGTAGTTTAAAAAGTAGCTGTTACTTTTTAAAATTTAATTTTTAAAATTCTAAATCTTTTTCAATAAAAGCAATTAGTATCCTATTTTTGCCTAAAATTGCGAGCCGTTTGAAATTAAAAAAGTAGCGTTTTTTACGATAAGGTTTGTCAACACACTTTTTTGTCAAAAAACGAAATAATCAAAATTCGTATGTTGTTCGTATCAGTTCCAGAGAAAGATCGAAAAATGTAAAACAAAGATGAAAGAACTAGTGGCAGTGCCCAAGGTATTTCTCGGCGGTTGATTGAGATTTTCTCGCTAGACAGTAGCACTAGTATATTAAAAACAGGTGGAGGGGATGACAATTGGCTGACTGCAGCTTGGTCATTCGAAGTTAAACAGAAGAGTTCCGTCGTTCATGACATATGATTACCTACGACTCTTACTTCACAAGCATTTTTGATTGAAAACAAACGTAGAAATTTTAATTATTTATTGCATGCTTACGTAATTTATTAGAAATAAAATGCGATTTAATATCCGCTCGTCTAATCATTGGGAGACTCTTGTACATGACCATTATATTTATAACATTAACAAAACCGATCGTCGTACAGATAAAAGGTATGATATTTTTAATGAATTACTCTTGGTTAAACAAAATAATTTTATATGATTAACAATGTTCAATTGTTTAATCATTTTTAATCTGCCGGATTACTTGAAATAATGATTAATTAATGTATATAATATTTCTTGTGGTGAGGGTTAACATGTGAAATGATTTTTAATTTTTTTTTTTTTTTCACTATGGGACAAAAAAATGAAGTATTAATGTACGTTCATTTTATGCACTAATTTTTGATAAATTTAATAATTATTTCTAGGTATTTATATTGTAAGTATGCAAGAAGTAAAAAATGCCCTGGGTCGCTTATAGTTGAAAATGGCATTATGAGAAGAGGGACGGATCATAAATTTCATCCTAAAGAAGAATCGACTGAACTTCTAGAATCAGAAATAGTTTTTCGACGGTCACTGTATTATGCTACAACTACAAACCACAAACCAAGCCGCCAAATTTATGATACATTGATTATTATGTAAGTAATTAATTTATTTTCTACATCAAATAAACAGAAATGAAAAGAATATGCCATTAATATTTATCATTTTTATGCATTTAAATGTTGACAGTTGTAATTAAAAAAAAATTTTTTTGAAATTTCATCTCATGTGATACATTGTTATTTTAAAAATATTAATTATAAAAAGTTTTCATATTTTAATATTAATATTATTGAATAATATATTTAATATTTAAATTGTAGGCACCCAGAGCTGGCTGACGTGCTACCATTTAAAAAAATAGAACGGACGATGGCACGTTGGCGTAAGCGCACAGTATTCCCAAAATTTGAAAGCTATAGCGAGTTGGTAGAGGAATTAGGAAATGAACAATGGCAATTCCTTAAGTGCTTTTCAGCGGATATTTATGATGAAAGAGAATTTAGTATTCAAGTGAAAAATGATAATAAAATGATGATCATTTATAGTGAAGATATTATCAATGGCTTAAATATCGAAAACTTATATGTATCAACCACGACAAAAGTGCTTCCTGATTTTGATAATTCAAAGTTTTTAACTGTCGTAATTGCAGAGATGAATCAGCATGTGAGTATATTTTTGTTAATAGCAATTGATAAAAAATGAAGTGAAGCTAAAGTAAAATTAAATTAATTTTATTTACAATATTTCTAGGCTTTTCCGATTGTATGGTTTTTAACCAAAGATTATAGTTCCATTACCAACGGAGAAATTGGAAAATCTTTAAAAGAAATTTTACCAAATCTCCGGGATGGGACTATAATATATGCTGATTCCACCTCAAAAATGACAACAGGTTTGGGTGCAAAATTTTTACAAGTTCAGGGATCGTTTGAAAACCTGTGTAATGTTAGTACATTATAATATACTGAATATATATATATATATATATATATATATATATATATATCTCACACATATATATATGTATATATATACCCCAAATATATATATATATATATATATATATATATATATTGTAAAAAAATTTTTAAAAACATTGAATTACCAAACTTTAAAAAAAATTGGAATAATTTTTTTTTATTAATTGCAGATGCTTCGATCTATTGCACATGAACACAATGTAAATGAAGACGATGGCGATGTTAATTTAACACTACGGAAACTAATGACAATTATTCTACTGCCAGAGGATAAAATTGCAATACAATTCAATGCAATTGCAGATAATATGAATGAGAATACGAAGGAATTATTGAGTAATTTCTTTGAAAATTACAAGGTTAATTGGATTGATAGGTTCAACCCAATCAACTTCAGTTTGTACCAAAATTGTCCGGCTATTAACGACGTAGCTATGATCCACTGGCGAGTTTTGGAACAGAAACTTCGCACTACTAGCCCGGAACATTTGTCAATTTTTAGGTATAGTGTATAAATTTTTGATTTCTTATAATTTTTTAAACTTTTTTAACTTAACAAAAAAACATTTACAGCCGGTATAACTTCGATAATGTCATCGTCATTAAAAGACAGTAGCAAACTGATTGAAAACAACAAAGCCAGAATATATACGACCCCTCGCATAAATAATTCAATAAATACTAACGATAAAAGTGTAACAACTAACATAGATGAACTATGCTTAAAGTATGTATTTGATTATAAGTGATTAGATTTTTCAATATTCCGTTAAAAAAAAACAAATAATTTATTATTGCATTGTAGATATCCTGAAGGAGCAGCTCTTGTTCCATTTTCAAGCATGCTATCTACTATTAATAATTGGCGACGTGAATGTCATCCTCCCCAACCAAAATCATTACAAGAGTATGCTTCATTTTTAAACATGAAAAAATGGGAAAATTTAATGTCTCGTAATAAAAGTAAACTAACGATCCAGTATATAAATAGTGCCGATGGATCACACGCTATTGTTTACGCGGACAAGGCATTCCTGAAGTCAATTAATACGAACCATATATTCGTTGATGCAACTTATCAAATTATTCCCAAAATACCGAAAGAAATATATCAATTTCTAACAGTAATGGCACTTGTTGAAGACAATGTAAGATATTAATATATATTAAAATTATTAGTTCAGAAGAACTATCATTGAATAATAAAACATTTATTTTACTACTTTCAGGCACTTCCAGTCGCATGGGTTCTCATGACAAACAAAACTATGATAAGTTATAAGGATGTTTTTGAATACTTTGCTACTAATTTAGCACCACATTTTTATTATACAAACTTTTGTGACTGACTTTGAGTTAGGTTTTAAGTGGTGCTTTTTAAAGTCTACTTATCCTAATGCACAGGAATGTGGTTGTAATTTCCATTATGTAAAGGTATATATTTAATTACTTACTACCTATTCAATTATAATAATAATAATTAATAATATTTATATTACAGGCATTAACAACTAAAGCTACTAAATTAAAGTTGGATGAATTTATTAATAGCAGAGAAGATGCAAAAGGCATACATGAGAAAACTAATAGGCCTTGCTCTTTTTACCTGCGACGGACATTATCAACGGTTTCATTTGGCTGATAAATATTAATAAAGAACTGAGTCAAGTTTTCAGACATTTAAAACCATTATATTTTAAAATTTTTGGATCAATACTGTGAAACCAGAAAAATCTAGTTGCTATGGTAATTCTTTATCCAAGACTAATAATTATATTGGAATCTTACCATAGAACTCCTAAATTCTAAAAAATGGGATCCCACCCCTGATATTTGGGAGTTTCACCGGTAATAAATAGTTAAAATTTAATCATGAATATCACTTTTGTTTTTGATAAACTAATTTATTTGTTTTAATTGTTTTCAGATCATTGTAACTCTTCAAAGAGGTTACAAAAATAAAAAGTTTATGTTTTGTTTAATTTTAGACAAAACAGAAATGTTTAGAAGAAGATATGGAGCTTAGGCACAGAGCATGATATTTAGCGCATATGTGAAGATTTGTATGAACAAAAAATTAAAATATGGAAAAATTTTTTTTGAGTGTGCTAATCACATATCCCATACTTACAGCAATAATTTAACTAATATGGACTAACATTGAAAAAAATTGATGAATTAATAAATTAAGCCAGAAAATGATCCATGTTTATCTGAATTGACTTCTTCCTAATTTATAACAAATGATTTTAATTTATTACTATTATTGTCATCTAATTGTATAAGTTTTGTAGTATATATTTCAAAATGAAATAAACTCTTTTTGATAAATACATATCCTTTTTTAATTTTCTAATAATAGTACGAGAATCAATACGTTGATTACAAGCAAAAATAGTATTTGTCTTCAAAAAAGTTTAAGATCTGTTATATTGAATTTACAATTTATTTTACACGTTAGTAATAATATACAATATAAACTTTGGAAAAAATTAATCACTGAAATATATTAAGCCAGAAGAAAATACTAAAAAGTTGCTAGAATATTTTTAAATCTAACAAAATTCTTTCGTAAAACAAGAGAAATTAGTGATGAAGATATTTTTATCTACTAAAATTTAGTAATTTTATATTTTAATTAGTAAATTTTTATTATGATATATAATATTTT